>NC_069504.1:121785775-122085775 GCF_027579735.1 Bombina bombina | reverse complement strand
TATGACTCCAGTCAATTACATGTTGTAAGATTGTCGCCCTGCGGGATATTTGAAGGTTCGGGAGGCCCAGTCCACCCCTGTGTCTAGGTAAATATAAAGTCTGTCTACCCACTCTGCTCCTCTTCCCTCTCCAAATGTAGCTGTCAATGTTTTTTTGCAGGAGAGTAAGGAATGTGGAAGGTAAAGGGATGGGCAGTGTCTGAAGAAGATATAATACCCTTGGAAGAATGTTCATCTTTATGATGCCCAGTCTTCCCAGCCAGGATATAGGCTTATTACTCCAAGACTGGAGATCTCTTGTTATTTAATTTCTGAGTGTTTGATAATTATAGGCTATACTGACATGTAAGGTGCTTTCTAAGTGAGAGATGATTTGAGAAGGGGCCGATATGTTAAGCAGTTCCGATTTTGTGATGTTTAGGTGAAAGTTAGAGACCTGCCCATATTCGGCTAGCTCATTGAGAATGTTTGGGAGTGTGGACTCTGTTCCTGTCATGGTGAATAGGATGTCATCAGTGTACATTATAATTTTATGTTCTTTTTCTCCTATTGTGATACCCAATATAGATCGGTTAAGCCGAATTCTGACGGCCAGCGCCTCTATGGATAAAACAAAAAGTAGGGGGGAAAGGGGACATCCCTGGCGTGTGCCGTTGGTGATTTTAAATGAATCTGAGAGGGTGCCATTAGTTCTAACTCTTGCATTTGGGTTTGACTAGAGCGAAAAGACCAAATTAAGAAATGGGGTACCGAAGTTCATCTTCCTCATCACCTCCCTAAGGAAGTGCCAATCCACCCTGTCGACCGCCTTTCGGCGTCCGACGAGAATAGAGCCAACAGCAGAGATCTATGCTTGGCATAGCTGATGATATTGAGGACCCTGAGCGTGTTATCCCTGGCCTCTCGGCCAGGCACAAACCCCGCCTGGTCTATAGAGACCAAACTTGGAAGGAACTTATTTAATCTAGATGCCAAAATATTTGATAGTATCTTCACGTCGGTGTTTAGAAGCGAGATAGGTCTAAAATTGCCTGGTTTGTCCGGCGTCTTCCCAGGCTTTGGCAAGACTGTTATGTGGGCTTCAAGCATCGATGACGGAAGTGATCTGGATGTGAATAGGTCATTGAACAGAGCATGCATATGGGGGACTAGAGTGTCTTTGAAGGTCTTATAGTACCTAGGTGTCAGGCCATCTGGGCCGGGGCTTTTTCCGGATGGAAGGTCCCCTACTGCTGTTAGGATTTCTTCCGACGAGATTGGAGAGTCCAAGGACTCTGACTCCTCGGGGGAGAGTCAGGCCAAAGGGAGGTCTGATAAATAAGCTGACGTGAGAGTTTTTTTCTTAATTAAATGTTCCCTGGCATCTGGTGATGGTGTAAGGGTGTCAATGTTATATAGATTGCTGTAGTATTGACTAAGAATGTTTGTTATTCCCTTGCTATCCTGTACTGACTCGCCGTTTGGGTCGGTTAATGTATGAATGTATGTTTTGAATCTTTTGCGTCTCGTCGCCCTCACGAGTAGTTTGCCAGGTTTATTTCCCTGGTCGTAATACATTTGTCTTAAATGCAAGGCTTGTTTTTGTGATTCAGCGTCTAGAATGCCCTTAAGGTCTCTTTTGGCTTGTTGTAAAACGTGAGAGATTTTAGGATCTAGGGGGTTCGTTTTGTGTATTCTTTCTAACTTAAATATAGAGGATTGTGCCTTTTCATATTTAAGTCTTTTCTCTTTCATTACTTTGGCTTTGATTTTTAATAACTCACCTCTAATTACGCATTTATGTGCCTCCCAATTGATATAGAGGGATGTGTCTGTGTGGGAATTAAAGGAAAAATATTCTGTTAGAGTTGTGCTAACTGATGCTACTATCGTTGGGTCTAGTAGTAAATGATCCTCTAGCCTCCATATATATTCTGTCAATGGGGCCTCTGGCCACTCTATGTCACATGATACTGGGGCATGATCAGTCCATGAGATGGACCCTATATTGCAAGAGCGCACAACCGGGAGACAGGTGGAATCCGTAAACCAATAATCTATGCGAGAATATTTGTGAAACACATTAGAAAAATACGTATAGTCCCTGCCTGAAGGGTGCAACGTTCTCCACACATTGTGTAAGTTTAAATCAGAAAGAGTTGTTTTTCGGGATGCAAGATTCAGAATTTGAGGTGTCAAGGATAGGACAAATTGGGATATTGAAGTCACCCCCCAGCATCACTGGTCCCTTTGCATGGTCCAAGAGTAGTCTTGCTATTTTTTTGAAAAATGTATGTTGTTGGACGTTGGGTGCGTATACATTAAGTAAGGTAATTGGTCTCCCGAATAGGAGGCCGGATAATAGTAAGTATAGGCCGTCTGGGTCTTTATGCATTGTTATTAGTTGAAAAGCTGCAGAGTTGTGAAATATTATGCCTACCACGTTCTTTTTTCGAGAGCCAGACACAAAGAAAGCAGTCGGCTATTTGTTATTGAGCCATTTTGGCTCTCTACCTCTTTGAAAATGTGTTTCTTGTATAAAAATAACTGAGCTATAAAATTTGGATATTTCTCTGAGTGTGATGGAGCGCTTACCAGGACTGTTAAGTCAGTGTACATTGACTGTTGTGAATGTTAAATTGTGGTCCCGCTTACAAGAGTGTTTTGAATTCATCTTGTGGAGATGCAGTGGAAAGAGGTACAAGTGGAGGAGAAAAAAAAAAAAAAGGGGAAGGGGAGAGGAGGGGGAAAGATTTAAAGGAGGAACAAGAGAGTAGAATAGCGAGAAAGGTAGTGAGGTTAAAAGATGAGATTTAGTGGTATTAAGGAGCTTATAGAGAAAAAGAAGATTAGGTCAGTGAAAAAGCACAGAAAATGTGCTAGAAGTATAAGATAATTCAGGTGGGAAACAAAGAATGTTCCCAACAGAAGTGCACCTGTAAAGATTAGTACACTAATGGGGATTTGGACCGCCGGCTAAAGTGGGCCACTGTGTAGGCTAAATTATCTGGATGTGCAGACGAACAACTTCGCCTGCAGCTTTTATCCTAAATGCAATTGTGTTATTAATGCTATGTGTTATGCAATTGTGTCTGCTGGCTATGTGTTATGTTGTAAGCTATATCTATAATTCAGGCAAATGTCATTACTTGTGGTAGAAGCTAGTTATGTCTAGTATTTAGGTGAGGGAAGGAGAAAGAGAAGGGTACACAGGTATATTTCTGCTTTTCTAGTACAACAAAATGACGTGTTAGAATAAATTATTTCATAACAGGGAAAATATAACAACTTGAAGGTAACAGAAACACCCCAACTGCAACACACCATAACTTTTCCATGTAGGTAGGCTCTCTCTTACATTCTACATTGAATGCTAGTAAGTAGGGTGTGAGGGAAATAATATACAGTTGAACATTAGAAAGAATAAGCTCCCTCCCCCTACTATCTAGAATGTACATAAAAAAGGTTCCCCAACATGTCCATGAGCTTGAACGTTTCTAGCGTCAACGCCAGAGCACAGCTATAAAAAATTATTATAGACATATGGGACTGTCATTTGTGACTCATCCTATTAAAGAATACACTCTTCAACATCATCAAACTGGAGTGATAACACAGAGAACATATTAATTTGAGTAAAATATGATATAATAGTTTTTACAAACGTTAAGTTTTCACACAAACTGACGGCTGCTAACCAGTCTGCTAAACTATACCTTCCCTTATATTAGCTAGAGTCCTGCCATTTTCAGGTTAAAGTCAGTATAAATGGTCCATGAGGAAAACCATACTTTCTCAATTAACTAGCTGAACTACATGTTAGTGCTGGAAGGAAAAATAAAAAGTACATGAACGTTCCTTACGTGAATGGAGATCCCACCACGACAAACCTTGAGAGTTCTTAAGAGGTCACATAACCCCCGTTTGTTGCTGTCAACCTTCTGTAACCCTGGTGGGGTAGGTTCTCTGTGAACTTGAGGCAGATTCATCACCTGCTGAGGCTTGTGTGCGTTGCAAATTTCCCTTGTTTGGGCAGGGAGGTGTAGGAATCTCTATTGCTAGGTGAGAGCAAAATTGCTCCAAGTCCTCTTCAGTTTTATAAACTGTCGTTTTATTGTCCTTTGTTGCAATTATGGACACTGGGAACCCCCATCTATAGGGGATTTTGTGAGACTGCAGGGTAGCTGTAAGGAATGCCAGTGCTCGACGTTTCTGTAGAGTAGTAGGGCTTAAATCACTGAAAATTTGTATATTGATTCCCGCATGCTTGACAGGTTGCTTTGCTCTGGGATTCCTTAGGATATCTTCCTTGTCAGGGAAATGAAGAAGCTTCACAATAATATCCCTAGGAGGGGCTTTAGGTGGTGGTCTAGCCCTAAAAGCCCTATGTGATCTTTCAATTTGGATATCAGGAGCGCTAGGAGACCCTTTTATAGTGCGGAATAAATCCTGTAGGTACCCGGCAATTGCCGTAGGAGCCACTGACTCAGGCAATCCCCTGATCCTCAGATTATTGCGGCAACTACGATTTTCTAAATCCTCAATTTTGTCGTTCAAGGCGTCAATAATATTTGCATGGGATGACACTGTAGTAGAAATTAGTTTCAACTCAGATACAGATGATGAGCTTTGCTCCTCTACTGTATTAAATCGTCCTTAAAGTGTAGTGACATCTTTATGCAGGTCTTTATATAGTGCCTGCACTTTGGCTTGTCCTTCCTCTGTTATATCTAATTGTGCTGTTTGAGCCTGCTCAGCTGGCCTAAGATAATGGTCCATCGTTTTAGTTACTGTGCCCTTCTCCATTTTTTGTAATTTCTTTTGTGGCATCACTGGTGTACAGAATCACCCTGTGGCCTGATGACTTTAACGATCTGGTGTCTGTGCCAGATAGAGGTGATGTAACAACCCCTCTGGTCTGTTATTCTTCTTCTTCAGGCCCCCCGCCCTTGTCATATAAGTTAGGCCTAGAGTCCCTAAAAGCCTGTTATAAGTGACCGTTATTGTGGGCAGATGAGCTCAGCCAGCACTCCCTCCCTCTGGTTTCCACTTGTAGGGTGATGCAATCAGGGTATATATTAAATGGACTTCTTACCAGACCTGTTGATGTCTGTAGCGGTCTGTCTTCTAGAGGGCCCAAAAATGAGCGGGTATGTGCTGACCAAGAAAAGGGCGAGATCCCCATTCAGTGATCAGGCTTAATGGTCCGCAGGATCGCACAGCTGCTGATTTTTAGTCACCACGGCAATGTTCTTCTGTCCTTTATGTGATCGCCACGTGGGTTGTCCGTGCAGATAACGCTCACTGCTGCTATGTGATCGGTCTGGGTATTATGGTCAGTCTGTCCGAGTGTCTCCGGCTTTAGAGGCTTGTCCAGCTTAGTCCCACAACTCGTAAGAGATACAGATACATAGTATTGGCCTTATTTTGCAAGATGTTTATAGCCCACAAGAGCCACCGGGCCTAAGAGCTCTGGTTTTACACTGCCATTCGGCTAAGTGGTTAGGCTCCGCCCCCCGATTGAGGTCACATTATATATAAAGTGTAATTTCTACAAAACCAAACGTGGCCAAAACAGCACAAACGTTCGTTTTTGGGGCACAAATCCTCATATCATCCAAAAGAATGAGAGTTGCTTAAATCCTATTGGCTAATTTGAACAGCCAATAGGATTTTAGCAGCTCTAATTCCTATTGGCTGATTCAAATTTTTCAGCCAATAGAAATGCAAGGGATGCCATCTTGAATCAAGTACCTTGCATTGAAGATTCAGTGTACGGCGGCGACCATATGAAGAGGATGCTCCGCGCCGGATGTCTTCAGGATGGACTCGCTCCGCGCCGCCGGGATCAAAATAGAAGATACCGTCTGGATGAAGACTTCACGCCGCCTGGATGAGGACATCGCCGCCTTGATGAAGATAGAAGAGGCCACCTGAATGAAAACTTCTCACCACCTGGATGAAGATCGTTCAAGAGGGACTTAAAAAACTGTAAGTGGATCATCAGGGGTTATTGTTAGGTTTATTTAAGGGTTTTTTTAGTGTTTTTTTTTTAGATTAGGGTTTGGGCAGCAAAAGAGCTAAATGCCCTTTTCAGGGCAATGCCCATACAAATGCCCTTTTCAGGGCAATGGTTAGCTTAGGTTTTTTTAGATAGTTTTTTTATTTTATTTTGTAGGTTTGGGTGGGTGGGGGTTTGCAATGTTAGTGGGACTTTGTATTTTTTTTTCAGGTAAAAGAACTGTTTAACTTAGGGCAATGCACTACAAAAGACCCTTTTAAGGGCTATTGGTATTTTATTCTAGATTAGGTTTTTATTTTGTGGTGTTTTTTTTTAAATGGGTATTAGAATAGGAATTATTTTTATTATTTTTGATAATTTGTTTGTTATTTTGTGTAATGTATTTTTTTTTTTCATTTTGGAGTGGGTTTTTATTTGGGCAGCAAAAGAGCTAAATGCCCTTGTAAGGGCAATGCCCATACAAATGCCCTTTTCAGGGCAATGGGTAGATTAGGTTTTACTTTATTTTTATTTTGTGGGTTTGACGGGTGGGGTTTTGTATACTGTTAGGGGATGTTTGTTTTGTTTTGTATCAAAAGAGCTGATAACTTTAGGGCAATGCCCTACAAAAGGCCTTTTTAAGGGCCCTTGGTAGTTTATTATAGATTAGTTTTTTTTTTGTTTTTTGATTTTTTTTAAAGTGTTAGAATAGGAATATTTTTTATTGTTTTGGATTATTTAGTTTGTTATTTTTTGTAATGGTAGTTTTTTTTTTTTGTTGTTGTAATTTTAGTGTTTATTTTTTTTTGTAATATTAGGTTTTAGTGTAAGGCAGGTTAGATTTTATTTCACAGGTAAGTTTGTATTTTTTTTAACTAGGTAATTAGTAAATAGTTAATAACTATTTACTAACTAGTCTACCCAGTGGAGGCTACTCTATAGGTGCACGTGAACCCCCTGAGAGCCCTAAGAGAAAAAAAACACAAAACCAAAAAAAAAACCTTTTTGGCTAAATAAATATAATTTTTCCAATAGCACCCCAAAAGAAGTATAGGCTTCAAGCACATAGCACTGATTTCTTAGTGCTTGTAGCGCCGCCCCCAAAGCAGTTCCTAACCTTCCTAACCACACAGATTTTGCTGTGCGAGTGAGAGCCACGTGGTCAGCGCAAAACGGAGTAGAAGGCAGCAAGTGAGAGGAGAGGGCAGGCAGTGGGCACATCCAGGGGTGGAACTTCCAGTCCAAGTAGGAGAATGGCAACTTGCCCTAGCGATCAGAGCTGAAAGTAAGTGGGCGGAAGGAGCATGGGAAGCAGCCTTTATTATTGGGGCTTTTTAGTGTCTCATCTCTGCGTTGTCTTCAGTACACAGATTTTGGTGTCGCCATCCCCCGAGCTACCCCCACACGAGCACTGCAACATGGGGAAGAAGCTGAAGAGGAGCTGCAACTGCAAACGGATACTGAAGAACAACTGCCTGATCACCACAGTGGTGGCTGTTGTTTTAGGTTAGTCATCATATACCATCATTTATTCTTAATCCATCTATACGATTCATTACAAAGATGTACATTTATTTTATTTAAGATTTGTATGGAATTGAATGTGGATTCGTTTATACGGCATCTGCACATTTGCTGGCATTAAATTAGTCTATATCTTTTGCATAGTTATAGTATCATTTGCATTCCATTCAGCACATACTCTGCAGCCTCCACAGACCAGTGTGAGTAGACGATAGCTTGCCTAGTAAAGCCTCATGTAAAATCTGCACAATGACGCAATAATAATACACTCTAAAAATGAAAAATAATATACCCTTAATTTTGTCACTTAAATAGGTGTCACAAATGTTGGTTTAAAGGAAAGTGTTGTAGGACACACACACACTTCTATTTCCCTGTGAATCTTTCAATATAATTAAGGTGACTCATGTATTAAAACATAAAATATTTATGTTAATTTTTTTGTCTATATTTCATTTCCTGTAATACCCAAACAGCAGTGCAGTGTTATTGATGTACAACAAAGGGTTATGGACCCATTACACACCCTATTTATATTTAACAAGTAACGTCTTGTAATCTGTGAAGGGCTTCATTGCATTGCACTGTTTACTTCCACCGGCAGCTAAAGTGTTAAATAAGGCACACAGCATAATGAGAGAGAGAGAGACACTGACTGACTGACTCTCTGGGTGGTATTTAACCCCAGTTCATGTATTGTGAACCCCATTTGAATAACTCACGAGCCGCCACAGAGTCTACCTAGTTAAAATAAATACAAATATACCTGTGAAATAAAAATAAAACCTAAGCTAGCTACAATATATGTTAAAGTTAGAGTGTGTTAGGGTTACGTTAGGGTTAGGGTTACGGTTAGGTTTAGGCTTAGGGTTACATTAGAGTCAGGGTTAGGTTTAGGGGTTAATTTAGTTTAATTTAGGTTGTTATTTAGGGGTTAATAGGTTTATTTAGTGGAAGTGATGTGGGAGGCCAGAGGTTTAGGGGTTAATAGATTTATTATAGTGTGGGTGATGTTGGGGTGCAGGGGAATAGGGGTTAATAACTTTAGTATAGTGGCGGCGATGTTGGGGGCAGCCGATTATGGGGTTAATAGCTTTATTTTGGTGGTGGCTATATCGTGAGCGGCAGATTAGGGGTTAATAAGATTATGTAGGTGGCGGCGATGTTGGGGGCAACGGATTAGTGGTGTTTAGACGTGGGGTTTATGTTAGGGTGTTAGGTTTAAACGTAACTTTTTTTTCCCACATAGACATCAATGGAGCTGCGTTACAGAGCTTTTCTTTCCGCAATCGCAGGCGTTAGACTTTTTTCTGACCCGCTCTCCCCATTGATGTCTATGGGGAAAGCGTGCACAAGCATGTCAAAACAGCGCTCGTTTTTGGTGCGGTATGGAGCTTAAAAGCACCATATCACATGCACAAGCCGGGTTTTTAAAAACTTGTAATGGCTGCACTATTGGGGGTTAAATAATGCAACTTTGGTTGCGTTCGTTAATTTCCCTATAGCACGCATAACTCGTAATCTAGCTGTTCGATAACACAAATGTAGCACAAATGAATGGTGTATTTTTTATAATTTAATTACATGGGGTGGAAAGAGGATGAAGATTGAGGTCACATGGGCTAAAATATAAAGTGCTATATCTCAAAAACGAGACCAGCACAAACATTCACTTTTGGCACAAATCAGCAAAAACGTAGCACAAATGAATGGCGTAGCTTTTACATGGGGTGGAAAGTGGGCGGAGATTGAGGTCACATGGGCTAAAATATAATGTGTAGTATCTCTGAAAAAAAACCGGCACAAATTTTGATTTTTGCAGTACAAATCATTGCAAACGTAGCACAAGCAAATGGTATATGTTTTTTTTTTTCAGTTTAATTACATGGGGTTGAAAGTGGGCAGAGACTGAGGTCACAAGTGATGCTGTCACCTGGCTGTGCCGTGTGTGCTGCTGAGCATAGACTGGCCTCTCTCCTCTCCCCTGCCTGCAAAAAAATTGCGGGGAAAAAAAGGCGCCAAAAAAAAGGAGCCAAAAAAAAAATATTGGGGAAAAAAATAATTAAAAAAAAATAATATTTTTTTTCACCTTCTGCGGGGCCACCCCTGAGGACCGAGACGGTCGCCTTGCCCAAAGGCCGGCCCTGGGTCACATAGGCTAAAATATAATGTGCAGTATCTCTAAAACTAAACCGGCACAAACGTTAGTTTCTGCAGCATAAATCAGTGCAAACGTAGCACAAGCAAATGGTATATATTTTTTTACAATTTAATTAGATGGGGTGGAGAGTGAGTGGAGACCAGGGATAGGCAAGGTGTCCGTACACGGACACTGGTGTCCGTGACTGGCCCTTGCAGTGTCCGCCACCCATTTTACGGAAGGGGAGGGAGGAGTAGGACAGATGAATGCTGGTCCTCACTCGTCCTTGACCCAAGCGGCGCCACGCTTAGTAGCGGGAAAGTGAGGGAAGAAGCAAGCTGCCTGCAGTCAACTAACCGTGAGTCGTGACCCATCCCAATTCCTTGATCTATGCGGCAGCGTGGTGCTGGTGTCTGTGTGTAGAAGACCGCTGCCTACTCTGACAAACCTTACGTAACTAAGTAACCAACCATGATGATGATGCAATTAACATCAATGTGGGTGGGTTTGGTCAGGAGTTGCAGACTCTCAATATAACCACAAAATATAAAAGGTAATACCACAAGCAGTCTTTATATAAATGTTATTTTAAACTTGTTTGATTAGATGACTAATTTGTACTTGTGGAACTAGACCAGGGGCGCCCAACGTGCATCCCATTTGACAGCAAAGTGTCGCTCTCCTGACTTGTAGAAACATAGAATATGTTTCTGCAGATAGGAACCATTCAGCCTATCTAGTCTGCCCAATTTTCTGAATACTTTCATTAGTTCCTGGCCTTATCTTATATCTAGCATAACCTTATGCCTATCCCATGCATGTTTAAACTACTTCACTGTCTCTACCACTTCTGCTGGATGGCTATTCCCCAATGTATGTATGTTTTTTGATGTTTTTAATTTGAACTGTACCTTGGTGTCCTTCACTAACGTCTGTACTTTGGAAAATGTCCGCCACAGCCTTGGTCCGTGCCTATCCCTGGTGGAGACCAAGGTCAAATGGACTAAAATATAAAATACAATATCTCTGAAACAAAACCAGAACAAATGTTTAATTTTGCAGCACAAAAGTAGCATGAACAATTATAGTACAGGGAGTGCAGAATTATTAGGCAAATGAGTATTTTGACCACATCATCCTCTTTATGCATGTTGTCTTACTCCAAGCTGTATAGACTCGAAAGCCTACTACCAATTAAGCATATTAGGTGATGTGCATCTCGGTAATGAGAAGGGGTGTGGTCTAATGACATCAACACCCTATATCAGGTGTGCATAATTATTAGGCAACTTCCTTTCCTTTGGCAAAATGGGTCAAAAGAAGGACTTGACAGGCTCAGAAAAGTCAAAAATAGTGAGATATCTTGCAGAGGGATGCAGCACTCTTAAAATTGCAAAGCTTCTGAAGCGTGATCATCGAACAATCAAGCGTTTCATTCAAAATAGTCAACAGGGTCGCAAGAAGCGTGTGGAAAAACCAAGGCGCAAAATAACTGCCCATGAACTGAGAAAGTCAAGCGTGCAGCTGCCAAGATGCCACTTGCCACCAGTTTGGCCATATTTCAGAGCTGCAACATCACTGGAGTGCCCAAAAGCACAAGGTGTGCAATACTCAGAGACATGGCCAAGGTAAGAAAGGCTGAAAGACGACCACCACTGAACAAGACACACAACCTGAAACGTCAAGACTGGGCCAAGAAATATCTCAAGACTGATTTTTCTAAGGTTTTATGGACTGATGAAATGAGAGTGAGTCTTGATGGGCCAGATGGATGGGCCCGTGGCTGGATTGGTAAAGGGCAGAGAGCTCCAGTCCGACTCAGACGCCAGCAAGGTGGAGGTGGAGTACTGGTTTGGGCTGGTATCATCAAAGATGAGCTTGTGGGGCCTTTTCGGGTTGAGGATGGAGTCAAGCTCAACTCCCAGTCCTACTGCCAGTTTCTGGAAGACACCTTCTTCAATCAGTGGTACAGGAAGAAGTCTGCATCCTTCAAGAAAAACATGATTTTCATGCAGGACAATACTCCATCACACCCGTCCAAGTACTCCACAGCGTGGCTGGCAAGAAAGGGTATAAAAGAAGAAAATCTAATGACATGGCCTCCTTGTTCACCTGATCTGAACCCCATTGAGAACCTGTGGTCCATCATCAAATGTGAGATTTACAAGGAGGGAAAACAGTACACCTCTCTGAACAGTGTCTGGGAGGCTGTGGTTGCTGCTGCACGCAATGTTGATGGTGAACAGATCAAAACACTGACAGAATCCATGGATGGCAGGCTTTTGAGTGTCCTTGCAAAGAAAGGTGGCTATATTGGTCACTGATTTGTTTTTGTTTTGTTTTTGAATGTCAGAAATGTATATTTGTGAATGTTGAGATGTTATATTGGTTTCACTGGTAAAAATAAATAATTGAAATGGGTATATATTTGTTTTTTGTTAAGTTGCCTAATAATTATGCACAGTAATAGTCACCTGCACACACAGATATCCCCCTAAAATAGCTATAACTAAAAACAAACTAAAAACTACTTCCAAAACTATTCAGCTTTGATATTAATTAGTTTTTTGGGTTCATTGAGAACATGGTTGTTGTTCAATAATAAAATTAATCCTCAAAAATACAACTTGCCTAATAATTCTGCACTCCCTGTATATATTTAAAAAAATATATATTTACACGGGGTGGAAAGTAGGCAGAGATTGAGGTCACGTGGAATATAATGTGCAATACCTCTAAATCCAAACCGGCAAAAATGTTTGTTTTTGTGACACAAATAAGCACAAATGGTATATTTGTTTTTAACAATTTAATTACTTGGGGTGGAAAGTAGGTGGAGACTGAGGTCACATGGGCTAAAATATAATGTGTAGTATGTTTGAAACGAAACCAGCACAAATGTAAATTTTTGCTGCACAAAGAAATAAAACATGTTCTGGTAGTGTTATAAATGCAGGGTTGGCTGCAGAATGAATGAAATGGGGGGCATTTTTTTTAACGAGGGGGCACGCATTTACAAAGCATGTATGAGAGTCAAAATAAGAGCAGACCTACATATTCTGCAGGAAAGTGTAGCTATTGGCTGGCTTATCCCCCACTATTAACATTTAGAGAATATGTGCTAAATCACTAGGTAAAAGAATGAAGTCTAAATCCTATACAGTGCACTAAAACAGAGCCATTAAACGTGAGACCCCCAGTGCAATAGCTCTTTAAAAACAATTCACCCTTTAATCACCATGATCCAAAACCCTTAAACTCATTCTCAAATCTCAATCATGTCCCCTAAACAGCCATGCACCCCAAATCCCCCAATGCAGTAAGGATACTAGGTTTTCAGATAGTGGTAATTTTGTAGATTAGATTTAGCTATACCTGTTTCGCAATAACTAACGGATATCAGGCTACTTAATACAACCTATGTACTGTGAACCTATAAGAATATGATTGTGTCATATAAATATGTCTATAAATGGCTACCGGCTTCTATCAACGCCTTTAAAAGTGCACTGTGATCTTTGGCCCGGCCTAGGATTACAGTGCACTTTTGAGGCGTTGATACAATGTTATTAGAACACTTCTAATGTGTACTAATAACATTGTATGAAGCCTGAGGAAACAGCCTAGAGCTGAGAAACGCGTCGCCTGTGTTTTTAACTTTGTATTAAAATAATTTATCTTGGAACACTTGCTACTCTCTTTTGTGAGTTGTCCCTTTTGCTAAGGGATTCTTTTTGAGTCCATCTGTTTTTGGCCTACTTATGGATCCACACTGTCCCGAGTGCCTATTATCAACTCTGGTGGGTGACTGAATTGACCCCATCCTGCTCTTATAGCATCAAGGGAGATGCTACAACTATTGTGAGTACCTCTCTTACCATTGGCTCTTTATCATCATTGTTCCTGCTATACTAGGCCATGTTGGCACCTATGTCTCTCTTATCGTTTTGAATACAGATATTACACCTTTGCGGGAGTTTGGTCTGCTGGGTGACTGTAATAGATCCCAGACTGTCTCTACAGCACTGACTGAGGTGCTCTCCTAAATGTGAGTCTATTCCTCATATAATCATTAATTCGTTTTGGATCAAACAATATTGGGCCACGTGGCGCATCTGTCTCTTGTGTTTGTAAAATAAAACCTAACCTAAGTTACAATTACACCTAACACTACACTATAATTAAATTAATTCCTTAAATTAAATACAATTAAATAAAATTAAATAAAATGATCTAAAGTACAAAAAAACCCCAAACACTAAATTACAGAAAATAAAAAACAAATTACAAGATTTTTAAACTAATTACACCTAATCTAATCCCCCTAACAAAATAAAAAAGTCCCCCCAAAATAAAAAAAAGCCCTGCCCTACACTAAATTACAAATAGCCCTTAAAAGGGCCTTTTGCGGGGCATTGCCCCAAAGTAATCAGCTTTTTTACCTGTAAAAAAAAGTACAAATCCCCCCCAACATTAAAACCCACCACCCACACAACCAACCCTACTCAAAAAACCACCAATACCCCCTTAAAGAAACCTAACACTAACCCCTTGAAGATCACCTTACCGGGTGAAGTCTTCACCAAACCGGGTCGAAGTCCTCAACGAAGCCGGCAGAAGTGGTCCTCCAGACGGGCAGAAGTGGTCCTCCAGGGGTTAGGGGTTAATAAGTATAATGTAGGTGGCGGCGTTGTGGGGGGGGGCAGATTAGGGGTTTTATAAGTATAATGTAGGTGGCGGTGGGCTCCGGAAGCGGCGGTCTAGGGGTTAAACACTTTATTTAGTTGTGGCGGGGTGCGTGAGCAGCTGTTTAGGGGTTAATACATTTATTAGAGTTGCGGTGGGCTCCGGGAGCGGCGGTATAGGGGTAAAACAGTTTAGTATAGTGGCGGTGTTTAGTGACAGTATACCAATAAAGCTGGGAAAAAGCCGAAGAGCAGCGTGATCGATGACTGTTAGTTAACAACAGTCCACTGCTCATCACCCCGTACTTGGTGCGCGGCTTTTTGACAGCTTTTTTGGTAACTTTGGAGAACGTATTCAGGTCCGCGGCAGCGATGTTAGGTGAGTGTATTGGTGCCGGTGAATGCAAGTAAGTTGACGGGTTGATAAGTAGATGCCACTATGTTTTGTTTGGGTTTTTTTTACAAGCTGATGATGTAAAAAAAACAACTAAACCCATGTTTATTACAATATCCCTAATAGCCGTGTTACGCTGCACTCTCATTTTACGCGGGAAATTGGGCAGCTCGTGCAAATGTGCGTAACAGCTTTTAGCCTGCAACGTTATCAGCTGCCCTTTAGCTTCAAAGGAGTCTAGCTGCAGACTGGAGCTCCACTCTAGATAGGAAACATGTGACCTCCACTCAAAGGTTTTTTTTAATAAACATTTAATGTAACAAACAACCTATAGACAATCATTCTGAAAACTAACCATTTTGCAGCTTTCTTGTTCTTAATGTTCACTCACAGTGGTTTATGCTGATTTTTGTTTATAAGGTAACCAATATGAATGAACATTAAAGTGACATTATACACTCATTTTTTCTTTGCATAATTGTTTTGTAGATGATCTATTTATATAGCCCATAATTTTTTATTTTTAAATGTATAGTTTTTCTTATTTTTAAATAACATTGCTCTGATTTTCAGACTCCTAACCAAGCCCCAAAGTTTTATGAGAATACCATCAGCTACCTTCTCCAGATTGCTCCTGTTTGTGTAAAGGGTCTTTTCATATGCAAAAGAAGAGGGAGGGGGGGAAGGGTTTTATTTCCCTCTTGCAGTGGGCTTTCCAGCTACCTTTTCAACAGAGCTAAACTGAGAGCTTCTAAGTAAGTTTTTAAACAGTTTTATACTGGATTTTTATATCAGTATCTGTGCATCTTATTCTTTATAGTAGTGTCTATTACATGCAGTTATATGAAAATGAGTGTATACTGTACTTTTAAGAACAAGAAAGCTGCAAAATGTACAAGGCTGAAGTTGGATGCTTATTCAGCCAGCTTCTTATTCTGCAACTGATTGCAATTTGTAAAATAAAGATTTATAAACAAAATAGCATTATTTTTATTTTAAATAAAATAATACACTTTCCAAAAACCTAAACAAACTTACATTTTATAAAAAAAATGATGGCAAACATGGCATCATATTGATTGTTTTGAATAAGTAACTGATAATGCAGTGTAGGGCTTAGTATAAGCCTGGAGCAGTCTAAGGGTTAAGGCTGTAGGAGAGTGGGTTAGAAGAGAGAGGGAAGGTGCTGGGTGCAACATTGTTGCAATTTAGGGTAGGCCCCTCCTTACCAGTAGATAAGCCAAGTTCTCCCTTGCAACTTCCTCTTCTTCTCCGGATCCTGGCTGAAGCAGTTTTTTCTTAGCAGTTCTGTCATCACCAGTGCAGCTATGCATCGTTCCAGGCGTTCTACTCTGCCTCCCAGACGTTACCAGTCGGAACAGGAACCTCCTGCACCTGCAAAAGAAAAAATAAAGATAAGTTTTCAATCTATTTCTGAGGATGATTTAGATATCATTCCCCCAACTCAATATACTACTGTTGTGTCAGCCCAGGTTCATAATGTGGAAGAGCAGGGACCTATTGATATTGAGTTAGCTCAGGAATCCCCCAGACCTCAAGCATTGCAGACCCAGCAGGCTAATTTACCTCTTGATAGTGTACAGGCCTCATTTTTAAGTGCTGTACCCCCTGCTGCTATGTCAGCAGTTTCTGACCTATTGAAAAACATAATATCCGCTATGGCTGCAGCCTCCCCAGGGCCCAGTGTCACACCAGCTGTTTTCCCTCCTGATCCTTCTAGTCAGGATCCGGATCCTGCTTTAACTACCCCCAGCAGGCATCGCCCTTTCACACCTCTCATTGAGGCACCACACGTGGCAACACGCGGTCCCCAGCCCGGCCGGAACATGCCCCTCAGCCCTCAACACCCGGACTTGCCCCTGGTCGCACCATACCCGAGGCCCATGCCATCTCAGGGCCTATGCTGCTCCCCCCGGGGCCTAGCGATCTCCTTCGCCAGCCGCGTGGTCCGGGTCCGACTTCCGGTGTCAACGCCATGTTAGTGACGTCACCGGAAGCGGACATCGGCACTTCCGGCTTGGCAGATTCCCGCGCGGTCACAAGGACATCGGCTCCCGGGGCAACGCCACTTGCAGGTGAGCACCGAGAGCCGTCCTTGGCCGTTGGCGGGTTATCAGTGGGGGGTCGGAGGGGCATTAGCAGCACAAGCAAACTGCGCAAGCGAACGGCACATTTGAATGTTAATCCTCAGGGGCATCAAAGGGGTCGCTCCATCATAAGAGGTAGTACCAGGCAGATAGCCAGTGATAGGGGTAGGGGGACACGCAGAGTTAACCCTTCCAGGGCAATGAGGCCATTACAGTTTATACAAATGGGAGATAACGCAAATGCCGTTCAGCAGGCCGCTCCCGATATTATTAACCCACACAGGGCTGATAGTGGTTTAGTGCAAGCGGCCGCTCAGCCGCATGATATTGTGTCTAATAATAGCCTGCATGTGAATCAAGGCAATGTTCAAAGTATGCATGTTAATCAAAACATTGAGCATCATTTACCATCTCATCATTTACCATCCCCCATTGGTGTGAATGCGGCTTTGAATGGTGTGAACGTACAAGCAGCTCCTCAGGGATATAATACACCCCTGGTTGGCATACATAATGCGAATGTGCAATCTTTAAGCCAGCTACAACATCCCATTACTTTAGGCATACAAGGAGTACAACCCCTTGATCAGGGTATCCACTCCCCCATGGCAGCCACGCAGGGCGCTCATGCACACTCATTAAACCATGCACAATCAATAAGCCAGGCATGCCATAACCCTATTGTAGACCAGCAGGGTGTGAATGCTCAGACATCTGCGAATGGACAGTCAGTGAGTCAGGGATTTCATACACCACTTCATATAGCTCATCCACCCCTTGCTACTGATAATCCAGACACATCCATTGGGCAAAGTGCTCGCCAAATTCTTTCTCTTTTGCAGGGGGCAATTGGATCACAAAGTGCAGCAAAAACACGGACCAACACTGCCACAGTCATGAGTGGGGCGGATGCAGGAGTACCAGGCAGCATTACAGCAGGAGCAGCAGCCACCACTTCCACTGCACAGCAAGGGTCTTCAGGACTCGCCCTCCAAAACCAGCCAGCAGGCCAGCCCGTTTCCAGCATGGGTCAGGGACCTCCTGCCATTAGTCACGGTGAGAATGCTTTATTTACACACAATGACCTTTCTTCCTCTGACTCATCCTCTTCTGACTCAGGGTCTGAGACTGACTCTTCCTTGGGTTTACAAGGGGCAGGTCAGAAGAAAATGTTTAGAATGATTAAGAAAATTTTAAAGAGGGGGGTCAAGCCAGATACTAAGCAGGATAGCGCCAGTAACCCCGCCCCGCAAAACCCATCTACAGAGGTGCCAGCTGAACCTCTCCCTACCAGGGCCATCTCCGAAAGGCGAGCAGCCCTTTACGGGGACGCAAGCCCAGGAAAAATATACTCATTGCATAGACACCTGCGCAAAAAGGTGGTCAGTAGAATCCACCGTGGAAAATATGTTAATATATTTGACCTTTCGGTGGAGGCGTATAGGCAGAGAGAGAAGAGCGCTGAGGGAACAGGGCCTAAAAAATTTAAACGCCCAGACACTTTTGATGAGTGGCTCCAGTGCTTCAGGGTTTTTTCCTCCTGTTATATCGAAAAGTACCCCTCCCAGAGTTTGCCTATCCTAAAATACACGGACACTATTCACTGGATTCAGCGTAATCACAGTGAAGGTGTGTGGAGGGAATATGATGCTGAGTTCAGGAGGAAAATGGCAGGAAATCCTTCCCTGACATTTGACTCTACTGATAACCAGTTGTGGCAGCGAATGGACCCAAAAGGGGGTGCACCCGCTGCTGCAACTTCAACTCAGCAATCAGCGCAGCAGTCCTTTCGCAATACCAGAAGCA
The DNA here is from genome assembly GCF_027579735.1 of Bombina bombina. Taxonomy (NCBI): domain Eukaryota; kingdom Metazoa; phylum Chordata; class Amphibia; order Anura; family Bombinatoridae; genus Bombina; species Bombina bombina. Next base: position 122,067,138 of record NC_069504.1, on the reverse strand, counting down.
GGAAACGGGGGGGAACCTGCTGGCCCTTCCAGGACAAAAAATGCGACAAGGGTAGCGCATGCACCTTCAGACATGTCTGCAGGTACTGCTCTGGTCCACACCCTGGCAGTGACTGCATCAAGCGAAGGGACCAGGCCAATAAGCCCCCTTCAGCAAACTTGGGCCAGAAAGGCGGAAACGCCAATTAATGTACATGCCATGGCACCATGGTTGTGGGCTTACCCAGACCAGGCGGCGGCACGTATGTTATGGGAGGGTTTTTCATTTGGTTTTCATATCCCCACATTTAGGCAAATCAAGGGTAAGAGATTTAATAGGAACCTTATTTCAGCATACCAACACCCCCAAGTAGTGAGGGATAAAATTAATAAAGAAGTGACTTTAGGGCGAATGGCGGGCCCCTTTGCTGCCCCACCTTTACCTGATTTGGTCATTTCCCCGTTGGGGGTGGTTCCCAAGAAAGAGCCAGGGAAGTTTCGCCTCATTCAGCACCTGTCGTACCCAAAAGGTAGCTCAGTCAATGATGCCATTGACCCCCAACTCAGCTCGGTGCGCTATCAATCCTTTGATAGCGCACTAGACCTGGTCAGGAGGGCGGGTCATGGTGCTCTATTGGCGAAACTAGACATTGAGTCGGCATTTAGGCTTCTTCCACTCCACCCCTCAGTTTTCCATCTAATGGGTTGTAAGTTTGCAGGTGTGTGCTACGTGGATCGCTGCCTGCCCATGGGCTGCTCTTTGTCATGCGCCTTGTTTGAAGCGTTCAGTAGTTTCCTTCATTGGGTCGTAGCTTCAGAAGTGGGCAGCGATCCCATAGCACACTACCTGGACGATTTTCTCATTGTAGGGAGGGCAGGCTCCGATGATTGTTTATCCACAATGAACATCATGCGCAGCGTCATGAGACATTTCGGGGTGCCCCTAGCAGAGGACAAAACGCAAGGCCCCGCGTCCTGTTTAGTCTTCCTGGGAATCGAAATCGACACCCAGGCTCGGCTCTGTAGGTTGCCACCTGATAAAGTTCAGGGCATGCTTGAGGCGGTCAGAGCGGCAGTCTCTAATGCAGTTATTTCCCTGAAACAGTTACAATCCCTGTTAGGTTTGCTTAATTTCGCTTGCAGAGTTATCCCCATGGGTCGGGTTTTTAACCGTAGACTGGAAAGACAGCTTAGTGGTAGGTCAAACCCGAAATCAAAGATAACCCTAGGGAGTGAATTGCTGGCTGACCTGGTAGTCTGGGAACAGTTTCTCACGCGATTTAACGGGATTCGGGTCTGGCGTACCCCTCCCATGTCTAGCCAGTTACTGCACCTTTTCACTGACGCAGCTGGATCGCACGGTTACGGGGCCTATTTCCAGGGAGAGTGGAGCGCGGAGCCCTGGCCGGAGTCCTGGGCCCCGGCGGGCCTTACTCGAAACCTGACTCTCCTGGAGCTATTCCCCGTGGTCTTGGCGGTCGAGCTGTGGGGTGGGAAGTTGTCGAACGGGACTGTTGTGTTCTGGACAGACAACATCAGTGTGGTCTTTGCGATCAATAACTTGTCAGCCACCTCAGCAAAGGTCATTACCTTGCTGCGCCACCTGGTGTTGCGCTGTCTGGACCTTAACATCCAGTTCCAGGCCCGTCATGTCCCGGGCGTCGACAATGTTGTAGCTGACGCCCTGTCACGATTCGAATGGGCGACATTTCGCAAGTTAGCCCCCACAGCTGCAGCCGTGGGCTTACGCTGTCCTGATTTCCTTTGGCAGCTCGTCCTTCCTGGATAGCCTTACTGCCGTTGGTCCGCTCCTCCTTAGCACCATCCACTTGGCACGCCTATGCCCGCATGTGGTCTGAATGGGACAATTTCTGTGCGTCCAGGGGAGCCGACGCTGCTCAGGGGTCTAGGGACAACTTACATGATTGGCTGGTGAGTTTGCATGCCTCTGGGGCCCGTCAGGGGGCAATACAATCCAAATTGGCCGCCCTCTCATTTTTCTATAGGGCATTAGCCATTCCTGACCCAACCAATTCCTTTTTTATTAGGCAGGTGATCAAGGGTTGGGGCAGATCGCAGCAGCGGAAAATAGACACGCGCGAACCCATCACCCGCGACCGCCTGGAGCGTTTGCTCTTGGCGCTCGACGTGGTCTGTAGATCAGATTTTGAAGCCCTACTCTTCAAAACTGCGTTTAATCTGGCCTTTGCCGCCGCTCTTAGAGTTAGTGAGGTAGTAGCACCCTCCAAGCAGGCGTCTGGGGCAGGTATACAATTGCAACATGTTAGAGCTGCCCCTGATTCCTTACTTCTTTTTCTGCCGCGATCAAAGACAGATCAGGAAGGTAAGGGAACCTGGATCCCCGTTCACCCTCAGGTGAACAGCGCATGCTGCCCGGTTAACTGCGTTAATCTTTACCTGGCTCAAAGGCCGCCTGGCCCGGGGCAATTCCTGGTCCATGCGGACGGCAGATCCCTTTCCAAATTTCAGTTCGGTAGGGTCCTAAAATTGGCGGCAGTCCAGGCGGGGCTGGACGCTAGCAGACTGGCCCCGCACTCTTTTCGCATAGGGGCCGCGACTAACGCTGCGCAAGCGGGCTCCTCGTGCGAGGACATAAAACGTATTGGGCGTTGGCGGTCCAATTGTTTCAGAACCTATGTCCGTCCAATTGTTTAATGTTTAGATGTTAATTCAGGATACTAAAATGTTTGTCTCCACAGGCACTACCCCCGGGGTGAAGCGAATCTGGATTGTGGGCCACTCCTTTGTCCACTGGGCCTCCCTACGCTGTGCGTCCCTCCCATTTGGCCAATCCCTAGGTCTCCCTTCCAACAAGGCATCCGTTAGGTGGTTGGGTGATAGGGGGATGTGCTGGCCCCAATTAGCAGGAACCATATCTGAGGCCCTGGTACGCTGGGGGAAGCCTCACATTATTATTCTTCACCTAGGGGGTAACGATGTGGGGGCCATACCAGTTTTACAGTTGATTAAGGTTATGCAGGCAGACATTGGGTGGCTAAGAGTACGCATCCCGGGGGTCATGATAGGGTGGTCCCATATAATACCCCGTCTCCACTGGAGGCATATGTCGGCCCATACGGCGGCATACCGGGTTAGGAAGAAGATCAATGCGTCTGTAGCGAAAACCGTCACTGGGTCAGGTGGCTTCGTGGTACGGCACGAAGCCATTTCGGCTGATAGAACCGAGCTATATAGAAGGGATAAAGTTCACCTTTCTGATGTGGGGCTGGATTTATTCATAGGGGACATTCAGAGAGCTCTGTTACCCCTCCTGTAAATCGGGTTGTGCGTTGGCGGCAAGGGTACCATTAAAATGCTTCCTTGTGGCGGGAGATCCTCGGTCCGGTTGCGCAGGAGAAGGTCGCTAGGGGTGAGTGATGGCCAGACTTCCGGGGAGGAGGGTAGGCCCTCACGTGCACGTGACGGTAACCCTCCTTCCTCCCTTTTGAGGGATGGTCACGTGATCTCTGCAACCCCTCAGCGTCATCTCCTTAGGGCAGAGACTCCTCTGCTGCTGTTCCCGTTGGGCCGGTGATCTCCTGCTGTTCTGGGTAGCTGATCTCTATGCCGCCATATATATTTTCAGTTCTATCAGTTCTATCTAGTTTGTTAGGTTAATAAAATTTTATGGCCTGTGACGGTCACAAAATTTTTCCCATAAAAAGTTTGTCTGTGGTTATTTCGCACTACATTCTCATGTACATAGTTATTTAATTAAGTTATGTTAAATCCTCTCCTCTGTGAAGAAGGATCCGGTAAGCATTTAATCCCTTAATGCAGTGTAGGGCTTAGTATAAGCCTGGAGCAGTCTAAGGGTTAAGGCTGTAGGAGAGTGGGTTAGAAGAGAGAGGGAAGGTGCTGGGTGCAACATTGTTGCAATTTAGGGTAGGCCCCTCCTTACCAGTAGATAAGCCAAGTTCTCCCTTGCAACTTCCTCTTCTTCTCCGGATCCTGGCTGAAGCAGTTTTTTCCCTCCCTCCCTTCCCCTTTTGTAATGTTTTAATGATGTTGTATTTTCGACGGCACCTTAATGGCAGGGCTATGGCTACTCACCCTAGGCCCAATAAGCCATTACTGTAGGATATGGATCTCCTCTCCCTGTTATGCGGTTTACACGGCTTGGTAACAGGGAATCCTTATCTAGGTGGAAGATCTTCTTTCACCCTGGCGGCGGGAGATCCTCGGTCCGGTTGCGCAGGAGAAGGTCGCTAGGGGTGAGTGATGGCCAGACTTCCGGGGAGGAGGGTAGGCCCTCACGTGCACGTGACGGTAACCCTCCTTCCTCCCTTTTGAGGGATGGTCACGTGATCTCTGCAACCCCTCAGCGTCATCTCCTTAGGGCAGAGACTCCTCTGCTGCTGTTCCCGTTGGGCCGGTGATCTCCTGCTGTTCTGGGTAGCTGATCTCTATGCCGCCATATATATTTTCAGTTCTATCAGTTCTATCTAGTTTGTTAGGTTAATAAAATTTTATGGCCTGTGACGGTCACAAAATTTTTCCCATAAAAAGTTTGTCTGTGGTTATTTCGCACTACATTCTCATGTACATAGTTATTTAATTAAGTTATGTTAAATCCTCTCCTCTGTGAAGAAGGATCCGGTAAGCATTTAATCCCTTATTATAAAAGGGTTAAAATCCTTTGCGCCACTCATTTATGTGTGGATATATACAAGGCGTGAGACTCTTCATGGGACAGACATGTTATCAGCCTTGTCCAACGCTTTTTATGGCAAACAAACTGGTGCTGACCTTGTCAAATCACATATTTTACCTTTTCTAAATAAGTTACTGCTATTTTGAAAAGGTTTCTTTGCCATATAAAGCTTTGGGACAGTCTGAAAACACTTGGATTGTATAAAGGGGCTCACACCCTATATAACCACACAGAAATTAGTGGCCCAAAGGATTTTAACCATTTTAAAATGCTATTTACTTAGAAAAGGTAAAATATATAAAGTGGCAAGGTTGGCACCAGCTTATTTGCCATAAATGGCGTTGGGCCAGGCTGAGAACATGTCTATCCTATGATGGGTCCACGCCTTGTGTATATATACACATATAAATGAGTGTCTCAAAGGATTTTATCCTTTTTTAAATACCAATAACTTATTTAGAAAAGGTAAAATATATAAAGTGGCAAGGGTGGCAGCAATTTGTTTGCCATAAAGAGCGTTGGACAAGGCTGAAAACATGTCTGTCCTATGATGGGGCTCACCATCTGTATATATCCACACAGAAATGAGTGGCCCAAAGTATTTTTACCCTTTCAAAATACCAGTTACTTATTCAGGAAAGGTAAAATGCATGAGAGGGCCATGTTGTCACCTGTTTGTTTGCTTCAAAAAGCATTGGGCCAGGGTGAGAACATGTTTATTCTATGAAGAGGTTCATGCCCTGTATATATCCACATAGAAGTGAGTGGTCCAAAGGATTTTAACCCTTTTAAAATTCTAGTTACTTATTCAGAAATTTAAAAATATATGAGATGGCAACGTTGGCACCAGTTTGTTTGCTACAAAAAGCGTTGGGGCAGGCTAAGAACATATTTATCCTATGAAGGGGCTCACTCCCTGTATATATCCACACAGTAAAGAGTGGCCCAAAGGATTTGAAATACCAGTTATTTATTTAGAAAAGGTCAAATATATGAAGTGGCAAGGTTGGCAATAATTTTTTTGCCGTAGATACCATTGGGCCAGGATAATAACACGTTTATCCTATGAAGGGCTTCACGCCGTGTATGTATCCACGTAGAAATTAATGGCCCTAAGGATTTTAACCCTTTTAAAATACCAGTTATTTATTCAGAAAGGGTAAAATATATGAAGTGTATATCAATGAGATAGGTATACAACTGCCTTATTCATCAAATTATGGTTCCATCTATAACCCATAAACTCATATTTTTTAGAGGAGTGCGGGAGGTGCCCTAGTGGTTGGTATACAGTGTAATCCCAAAGAAAAAGAAAAAGAAAAACCACTATTTGGCACACACTTAAACACATAGGTAGATCTGCAGAAAGGGAACCAAAAAAATAAAACAACTTTTACTGTCAAATATTAAAATACAAATATTGGAGCATCTGGATTAAACACACTACAATTGTCTATTTCAAAATAAGACAATAATCGTTGAGGCTCTAAGTTTGCTAAATTAAGCAGATTCCAACACTGTCAGAGGCCCATTGTAAGATGTCCACCGAGATAGAAAAAGATCCCTAATAAACTACTGACTATGATTTGATGCTACCCACAAAGGTGGGTGAAGAGTGGGGATTATCAATCTATCTCTTGGTAGGCAGCTGCTTACAATTATTGTGAAAAAGGTACGGCTTGCAGTGACTAAGGAATGACCAGAATTACCTGTATCTTAACCACAGAGAGCACACAAATAAAGTATAACCATGTCCAGATTATTCACAGAAAGGCGAACCCCTAATGCACGTTTCTCCTGGACTTTCTTAGAGCCTCAACGATTTTTGCAGTGACTAAGGAATGACCAGAATTACCTGTATCTTAACCACAGAGAGCACACAAATAAAGTATAACCATGCCCAGATTACTCACAGACAGGAGAACGCCTAACGCACATTTCTCCTGGGCTTTCTTATCGCCTCAACAATTTGACAGTAAAAGTTAAGTTTTAAATTTTTTGGCTCCCTTTCTGCAGAGCTACCTATGAGTTTAAGTGTGTGCCAAATAGTGGTTTTCTTTTTTCTTTTGTGGGGGGATTACAAAATATATGAAGTGACAAGGTTTTGTCACCAATTTGTTTGCCATAAAGAGCGTTGGGCCACGCTGTTAACATTGTATGGGGTTCACGCCCTGTATATATCCACATATAAAAGAGTGGCCCACAGGACTTTAACCCTTTTATAATATCAGTTACTCAAAATTATGCCATGTTTGCTATCTGTTTATTGCAATATAAGATGATTTTTTTTTTTTATAAGATGTAAGTTTGTTTAGGTTTTTGGAAAGTGTATAATTTTATTTAAAATAAAAATAATGCTATTTTGTTTATAAATCTTTATTTTGCAAATTGCAATCAGTTGCAGAATAAGATGCTGACCGAATAAGAAGACAACTTCAGCCTTGTACAGTTCACTCACAGTGGTTACCTTATAAATAAAAAGAAGCATAAACCACTGTGAGTGAACATAAGAAAGCTGCAAAATGTTTAGTTTTCAGAATGATTGTCTATAGGTTGTTTGTTACATTAAAGTTAATTTAAAAAAAAAAAAAAAAAGTAAAGAAAAAAAAGCTTTGAGTGGAGGTCACATGGTTCCTGTCTAGAGGGAGCTCCAGTCTGCAGCTAGACCCTTCTCTTTAGCTTTGTTTCCGTGTGCGGCTGAGACGAAAATCCACGCTCGTTTACAGACGAATGAGCCGTGGCTTCTTCACGGATTGGATGAGGAAAGATGAACTGGGTCGGGGGATCTCGGTAAGGTTTTAGGCTCGCTCGGCAAGTGCCATGGTCACTTCCAGATAGTTTATAATATCATTTGCAATATTGAACTGCAAACTGAAATACATTATGCCCAAAACGTCTACTTTTAATATTTCTACACTAGTTATTCTTGTTATAATTTGCTTTTATCATTATAGCATGAAAGTGTAGGGCTGTAGGATGTAATCGGGTCTAAATAATACCTTTTAACTTGGCAGATTTTTTATTGCATAAGTCATTTTGAAATTGGTTTTGGACGGGGAGTTTTGAATTAAAGTTATTTTATTATAAAGACTAGTCTACAAGCCTGCCAAGAGGGCAGTCTTTTTATTTTTTAAACTACAGATGTAGAAACAACGTATTCTGTAACTCTTATTTTATATAAATATTTAAGCTACAGGTGTAGCAATACTATAATGGACTGAAAGGGGCGTGGTTAGTCGCGAGCGACACACGTGATTTGCCGCGGAGCGAGAGGCATGGCTTTCCACAAACGTGCAGTGTTTGATTGACACTGACGTATATGTTAATTCCTATAACCTTAAAATATTTTCGGAAGTTGCGATCGGCAATTTCCGTAACTCCGCCCACACAATTTATACTGTATCAATGCATAGTTACTGTATCAATAATGTATGTAGACACTGACACAGAAAAATAAGCATTAATAAAAATGTCAGTGTCTACATTATTGATACAGTCACTATATGCATTGTGACTGCATAAATAATGTATAGACTAAGTCGCTTCCCAAAAATAAACCTAACATATCTTAATCTATATTTCCGCCTTCCCCAAAAAATCGCAATTAAAACTAAAATTAATAACCACTTAACCGTCAACCACCCACATCGTAATACACCTAGTTACCCTATTAACCCCTAAACCGCAAAATGTCTACATCGCAATAAACCTATTTACCCTATTAACCCCTAAACCCCCAAATTGCAATAAACGTTTTACCCTATTAACCCCTAAACCACAAAACCCCTACATCACAATAAACCTATTTACCCTATTAACCCCAAACCGCAAAACCCTTACATTGCAATAAACCTGTTTTCCCTATTAACCCCTAAACCACAAAACCCCTACATCACAATAAACCAAATTACTCTATTAACCCCTAAACCGCTAAACCCCCACATCGCAATAAACCTATTTACCCTATTAAGCCCTAAACCGCAAAATGCCTACATGGCAATAAACCTATTTACCCTATTAACCCCTAAACTGCAAAACCCCCACATTGCAATAAACGTATTTACCCTATTAACCCCTAAACCCCTACATCGCAATAAACCTATTTACCCTATTAACCCCTAAACCGCAAAACCCCTACATCGCAATAAACCTATTTAACTTATTAACCCCTAAACCGCAAAATCCACAACGCAAATAACTATTTAAATAACTAAGTATAGTACACTAACCTAACACCCCATTAAATAAACCCAAATTACCTAAACTGATACATTCTAAAGTTGCAAAAAATAAAAAAAACTAAGTTTACAAAAAATAAAAAAGCTAACATTACAGAAAATAAAAAAAATCAAATTACCAAATTTAACAAAATTAAACCTGATCCCTATGAAAATAAAAACACCCCCTACTCTAATAATAAACTACCAGTAGCCCTTAAAAGGGCTTTTTGCAGGGCATTGCCCCAAGATAATCAGCTCTTTTACAACAAATATACAAAGTCCCACCTAACTTTAACCCCCCCCACCCCCAAAATAAAAGAACCTAACACTAAAAAACCTAAACTACCCATTGCCCTGAAAAGGGCATTTGTTTGGGCATTGCCCTTAAAGGGGCATTTAGCTCTTTTTTTGACCATCCCTAATCTAAATAAAACAACCCCCCCAAAAACCCTTAAAAAATCCTAAGTCTAACCCCCAGGTTGGTACTCACGGTTCCTGAAGTCCGGCGGAGAAGGTCCTGTTCCAGGCGGTGAAGTCTTCTTCAAAGCGCAACCTCTTCTTCTTCCAGGAACATCCTGCACGGAGCGGAGCTGAAGACCACGGAGCTGAAGACCAGCGACTCTGGAACTGAACACCGGTGACCGCAGAGCCATGGAGTGTGGAGGATCCTCTTCGTGCAATCTCCGCCGTACACTGAATAGTGAATTCAAGGTACGTGATTAAAGATGGTGTCCCTTGAATTCCTATTGGCTGATTTGATTCTTCCAATTCAAATCAGCCAATAGGATGAAAGCTACTCAAATCCTATTGGCTGTTTAAATTAGCCAATAGGATGACAGCAAGTGAAATTTTATTGGCTATTCAAATCAGCCAATAGAATTTCACTTGCTCTCATGCTATTGGCTAATTTAAATAGCCAATAAAATTTGAGTAGCTTTCATCCTATTGGCTGATTTGAATTGGAAGAATCAAATCAGCCAATAGGAATTCAAGGGACGCCATCTTTAATCCCGTACCTTGAATTCACTATTCAGTGTATGGCGGAGATCGTACGAAGAGGATCCTCCATGCTCCATGGCTCCGCGGTCGCTGGTCTTCAGTTCCAGGGTCGACAGTCTTCAGCTCTGCTCCGCGCAGGATGTTCCTGGAAGAAGAAGAGGTTGCGCTTGGAAGAAGACTTCACCGCCTGGAACAGGACCTTCTCCGCCGGACTTCAGGAACCGTGAGTACCAACCTGGGGGTTAGACTTAGGATTTTTTAAGGGTTTTTTGAGGGGATTTGTTTTATTTAGATTAGGGATGCGCAGAAAAAGAGCTAAATACCCTTTTAAGGGCAATGCCCAAACAAATGCCCTTTTCAGGGCAATGGGTAGTTTAGGTTTTTTAGTGTTAGGTTCTTTTATTTTGGGGGTGGGGGGTTTAATGTTAGGTGGGACTTTGTATATTTTTTGTAAAAGAGCTGATTATCTTGGGGCAATGCGCTGCAAAAAGCCCTTTTAAGGGCTACTGGTAGTTTATTATTAGAGTAGGGGGTGTTTTTATTTTGGGGGGTCTTTTTTATTTTTATAGGGACTAGGTTTAATTTTTGTTAAAAGCTTTTTTTATTTTTTGTAACTTTAGAATGTATTAGTTTAAAGGGACACTGAACCCAAATTTGTTCTTTCGTGGTTTAGATAGAGCATGCAATTTCAAGCAACTTTCTAATTTACTCCTATTATCAATTTTTCTTCATTCTCTTGCTATCTTTATTTGAAAAAGAAGGCATCTAAGCTTTTTTCTTGGTTCAGCACTCTGGACAGCAGTTTTTTATTGGTGGATGAATTTATCCACCAATCAGCAAGGACAACCCAGGTTGTTCATCACAAATGGACCGGCGTCTAAACTTACATTCTTGCATTTCAAATAAAGATACCAAGAGAATAAAGAAAATTTGATAATTGGAGTAAATTAGAAAGTTGCTTAAAATTTCATCTCTATCTGAATCACGAAAGAAAAAAATTGGGTACAGTGTCCCTTTAAGTAATTTGGGTTTATTTAATGGGGTGTTAGGTTTCTTGGAGTTCCCTGGCTCCTGGGTTTATCGAGCCCTGGTTTATAAGATTATTATCATTGGTGCACTTTATTTTTGTATCAAAAACCTGTAGAAGTGTCACCAGCCTTGGTCTGGCAGTATTCCTGCCTCCTTTGTGTTCCCAGGCTTTTCTCTCATCTATCCGGAGCTTCTGTGACTAGATTTAATCTTCAACAGTTGGGGCCTGATTTTTAACAGATTCTAATCTGATTCTATTGCCTGGCAGTCCCAGGAAGGGTTGAGTACCCATACAGGAGCTGCCAAGGGGTGCATATGCGCTTTTCTTATTTCTTGGGACTTTTTAAGCTTACTCTAGCATTGAGGGCTTTCTAGCACATTTTCTCTGTACTCTTTACAGATCTCCTTTACAATCCATAATGAATGCCTCTGCCAGGCTCATTTTCCTTACACGTCGCTCTTCATCTGCTCCACCTTTCTGTCAATCCCTTCACTGACTTCCTCTTGCCTCTAGGATTGAACACAAAATTCTGACTCTGACATACAAAGCCCTCAACTGCACTGCTCCCCCCCTATATCTCAGACCTTGTCTCCAGATACTCTTCCTCCCGTCCCCTTTGCTCTGCTCATGACCTTCTACTCTCCTCCTCTCTTGTTACCTCCTCACACTCCCGTTTACAGGACTTCTCCAGACTGGCTCCCATCTTGTGGAACTCTTTGCCTTGCTCCACAAGACTCTCCCCTAGTTGTGAAAGCTTCAAGCGCTCCCTAAAGACTCTACTGTTCAGGCCAGGGATGCATACAACCTACACTAACCTTTCTTTCTACCAGTTCCTCTGCTTCATTGCTATCCCATGAACCCCATCTGCCTGTAAGCCTAAGTGTCCAGCTGTTTGTAGATCACCTTCTTAAGAGCTGACTACAACAGTGTGACTCTTGGCAGGGCCCTCTACCCGTTTGATCCCTATAAATGTTTTGTCGTACTCCGCATTTGTTTATAGCGCTGCGAAAACTGTTACAAATAACCAATAATAATAATAACAATAATAATAATAAGGTGTCATTTTATACTGTTATATAAGTACAAATCTGGATCAAAATGTTTCTGTCCCCACTGATATTTCTTTAGAGGAGTCCGTTTCTGATAGCCCTCTAGTTACATATATTTCTTTATTTTACAAATTTGTTCCAGTATGCCAGGTCAACTAAATCTGTGAGAATTGTTTACCTCAGATTTTGCATGCAAACCAAACACAACATTGAACTTCTCAGAGGTTTGCCCAATACTTGTCACTCAGGGAGATTCTACTGATTTTACTCCTGAATTTAAAAACAGTATGTACAAAATTATGACAGATTGGTGGCAATTTCCAAACCAAGTGAGCGTAAGCGTACATCTGGGCATTTGTCTTAGTCTCATGAGATTAATGTGCAAAATCCTTCCCCTCAACCCCAAGTTCCTGCTCTATCACAGAGCTCTGACTCTCAGGATGTTAATATTTCTAGTTCTGATTGGGAAGTTTCATCAGATGAACAGGAGCCTTTGCCTGATCCTGAATATGACAATGCCTTTAGATTTAAGGTGGAGCATATTCACAATTTATTGCAGGAGTTATTAAAGACTGTAGAAATTTCTGAGGAAAAACCTACTGACAACAAGCCTGTTAATCAGTTAAATATTGTTTTCGAAGATCCAACAATGACTATATTGCCAAGGAATGGAAAAAGCCAGGCATACCTTTCACCCCTTACACAAGATTTAGGAATGTACCCCATTCCAGAATAGAATGTGGAAGTGTGGGAAACAATCCCTAAGGCTGATAGTGCTATTTCCACTCTCGCTAATTGTTCGACTATCCCTATGGAATATAGCACTTAGTTTAGAGACCCAATGGACCGCAAATTAAATTCTTAAATAAATTTTCTTAAGGAAACTCTTTCTTCAAACAGATCTTTTACTTAGACTGACTGTTTCTCACACCTGTATGGCTGCAGCAGGAACACAGTGGTGTGACTCCCTAGCAAAACTGATGGTGGACATATCCTCTTCTGAGGATTTACAAAGCTGCATTAAAGCAATTAAAATGGCTCAAGCATTCATGTGCGATGCGGTAATTAAGATCAATAAAAAAATATGTCTATGGCAGTGCTGGCAAGAAGATCCTTATGGTTAAAATCTTGGTCAGCAGACACGATCTCTAATAATAGACTGATGACTCTTTACTTCCAAGGGAATATTCTATGTGGTTCAGACTTGGACTCCATTATTAAGATAGTCACTGGTGGGAAAACAGCTTTTCTTCCAAGGATAAAAAATAAAAGGGAAAGAACAGAAAAGGAAATCATTTTCATTCCTTTCGCTCCTCAGGAGATCAGAACTTCCTTCATCCTGGAAGCCTGGTTCTTTGTGGTCAAAGAACAAGCATTCCAAAAAGTCCAACAACACCACTAAATCAGACTGAAGGTGCAGCCCCCTTAACCTGAACCTGTTCTGGTAGGGGCAGACTGAGTCTCTTTCAGGAGGCCTGGAGCAGGTCAGTCCAGGCCCCTTGGGTTTGAAACAACAATTTCTCAGGGTTATCAGATACGCTTCAAGTACAGACCTCCTTGAGGGCAATTCCTTCTGTCTCATGTTCCTAAACTTCAGTCAAAGGTGGCTGCCTTTCTACAGTGTGTTCGGGAATTAGAGGATATGGGGGAAATTAACCCAGTACCGGTACATCAACAGGGTCAAGGGTTTTACAATTTTATTATTATTATTAAACTTATTTATGAAGCACCAACATATTCCGCAGCGCTGTCCAAGGATACAATTCATTTAAATAAAACATTATAAAACTTGTACTAGACAGGACAAAATTTACAATCGAATACAGGAGGAATTGAGGGCCTTATTCCCATGCGAACTTACAATCTAGAAGGGTAGGAGGTTGAGAAACAGGAGGCGAGGACTGCAAGATTGAGAAAGATGTTAATACAGAGTTAGATGAGGGAAATGTTGTTAGGTAAGTGAAATTAATTTATTATTGAGTTGGGTGGTAGGCTTCTCTGAACAGAAAAATCTTCAGAGAGCATTTAAAGGAAGAAAGATTAGGGCAAAGCCTGACAGCACGTGGGAACATGTTCCAGAGGGTAGCTGCTGCACAACAGAAGTCCTGCAGTCTAGCATGAGAAGAGGTTACGGAGCAGGTCATTGTTGAATCTTAGTGTGCGGGCTGGAGTATACTTGTTTATTAGAGAGGATAGGTAGAAAAGAACGGTGTTAGTGAGAGCTTTGTATGTAAGGGTGAGAATTTTGAATTGAATTCTGCTGTGAATGGGAACCAATGAAGGAACTTGCAGAGAGGTGCAGCAGATACAGAGCGACGGGAAAGGTGGATTAGCCTAGCAGAGGCATTCAGGATGGATTGAAGGGGAGAGAGGCGAGAAAGAGGAAGGCCAGTAAGTAGGTTATTGCAGTAGTCAGGTTGGGAAATAACAAGGGAGTGGATTATTTGCTTTATGGTGCTAGCGCTCAGAAAAGGTTGAATCTTGGAAATATTGCATAGATGGTTGTGGCAGGATGTAGAAAGCGATTGGATATGGGGGACGAAGGATAGATTTGAGTCATTTGTAACTCCGAGGCAGCGGACTTGGGGCGATGGGGAAATGGTGATGCCATCAACAGGGCAAGTTGGCGTAGAGCTTGAAGGGGGGATAAGAAGGAGCTCAGTCTTGGACATGTTAATCTTTAGGTGGTGAGAGGCCATCCAGTAAGAAATACCAGATAAGCAGCCGCTGACATGAGAAAGGACAGAGGGAGAGAGAGCAGGGGTGAAGAGGTAGATCTGGGTGTCATCAGCATAGAGGTGATATTTGAAGCCAAAACTGTTGATAAGTTTACCCAGTGAAGAAGTATAAATGGAGAATAATAGAGGACCCAGAACAGATCCTTGAGGTAATCCAACAGACAGACGCATTGGAGAGGAAGAGTCGCCGGCAAATGACACAGAAAAGGATCTGTGAGAAAGATAGGAGTGAATCCAGGAAAGAGCAGTGTCACAGAGGCCAAAAGAGCTTAGGGTCTGTAAAAGGAGGGGGTGGTCAACTGTGTCGAAGGCAGCTGAGAGGTCAAGTATGATGAGTATAGAGTAGTGGCCAATATTTTTAGCAGAGAGAAGATCGTTAGTAACCTAGGAAAGTGCAGTCTCAGTTGAGTGCTTGGGGCAGAATCCGAATTGCAGGGGATCAAGCAAGGAGTTGGTGGACAGGAAGTGGGTTAGGCAATTGTAAACTAGTTTTTCAAATGGTTTTGATGTAAGTGGAAGCAGTGATATGGGGCGGTAGCTTTCTGGAGAATTAGGGTCGAGGGAGGGTTTTTTGAGTATGGGAGTGACTTTTGCGTGTTTGAAAGAAGATGGGAATGAGCCAGTAGAGAGAGATAGGTTGAAGATGTGGTTAAGAGCAGGAGTGAGGGTGGAAGATAGGGAGGGTATTAGATGGGAAAGGATAGGGTCGAGCGGGCAGGTAGTGAGGCGTGAAGAAGATAGGAAGAAACTTCATTCTCAATGGCTGGATGGAAAAGGGAGTAACTGGGCCTGTTGGTGGAATATTGCAGGTTGGTGTTAGGATGTTGCTCCGGATAGTACGTGGTCTTGAGCACTAAAGATAGACGGGGGGGGGTGGAGCAGGTGGGTAGAGGAGAGAGTTAAAGGTGAAAAAGAGTCATTTAGGGTTTGAGGAAAGAATAGATATGAGAGAAGAGAAGTAGGTTTGCTTGGCTAAGTGAAAGGCAGAAGTGTATGAATGAAGGATACACTTATAGTGTATGAAATCCGGTTCAGAGTGAGTTTTCCTCCAGACACGCTCAGCAGTACGGGAGGATTTTTGCAAATAGTGAGTTTGTTGAGAGTGCCAGGGCTGTAACTGACGGCGTGATGTTTTGCGCAGTTTGGGTGGGGCAAGTGTGTCTAGTGCAGAGGAGAGTGTTTTGCTATAGTGGGCTGTAGCGAGATCAGGGCAGGTTATAGTGGAAGTGTGAGGGAAGAGATCTTGAATGATTTTTGAAAATTGGAGCGGATCCTTAACATGTAGATTTCTACAGGTGTGGGGGCGGGATGGAGAAGTGGGTTTAGCTGTTGCATGAATATTATAGGTGACCAGCTGATGGTCCGAAATGGGAAAAGGGCGACAGGTGAGGTCAGATATAGAACAGAGGTAGGAAAATACCAGGTCGATGGAGTGTCCATCACGTGAGTAGGGAATTGGATGGATTGTGAGAGACCGAAGGAGGATGTGAGTGAAAGAAGTTTAGAGGCAGCAAGGGCAGACGGGTTGTCATTGGGAATGTTGAAGTCCCCAAGAATTAGGGTTGGTATATTTGTAGAGAGAAAGTGAGGAAGCTAGGTGGCAAAGTTGTCAAGGAATTGGGAGGTTGGTCCAGGAGGGCGATAGATGACTGCCACTTTGAGGAAGACAGACATTCCAATCCATGTCTCTATTTAGCCCACCTGGAGACATAGTCCCCAGTTCATGTATCCAATAAAGTTCCCTATATAATAGGGTTTTAGCCCTATTACCACCTCTTCTTGGGATTTTTACCTGTTCCAACACCTGAAATCTGAGTTGGTTCACTTGGTGACCTGCTTTGATAAAGTGATTTGAGACAGGTGCCTCTATATCACCTGTTCTTATGTTGCTCTTATGCTGGTTTATCCGTTCGCGGACCCTACGTGTGGTCTAGCCAACGTACCCCATCCCACATGGGCATTTAATTAAATAGACAGCAAAATTAGTATTACACGTATAGTGTCCCTTTAACTTATATTGTTTGCCCGTACGTGGCAGGGTACAGGTCGGACCTTTAATAATGCTATTACAGGGAAAACAACCCAAATTCTTTTTTCCAACTTTGAGTTATGATTTTTTTAGGGCCCACATCTGCCCTCACCAGTGCCCATGTGGGATGGGGTACGTTGGCGAGACGACACGTAGGGTCCGCGAACGGATAAGCCAGTATAAGAGCAACATAAGAACAGGTGATATAGTATTCCTAAATGTGAATATATAATTTGTAAGTCTACTAGATGGAGCCCTTTATGTGCATCTCTATAGATGGGAATCTGGATTTATTTCTAGTAAATATTATGCAACCACTAGTTGGAGCTATAGCTTTATTAATATATAGTATATATGTGTTGAAATGAAGGGGTTAATTGGAGGTAGTAATTTAGGTGTGGCTAAGGGCCTTTATAAGGCCACTTTTAATTGTTTGTTAAATTAGACATGACTAAGGTTGTTTAACCGAAACATTGTCTTTTTATTGCTATGATGGCTTAAATAAAGATTGATGAACTTTTATATGGTGGTGCTGCTATCCATTTTTCTTGGAATTTTCGTTTGAGACCAGTGTTAATTTCGTCGACTAAAACTAGACTAAAATGACTATAAAACTAAAGAAATTCTGATGACTAAAATACGACTAAAACTAAAATGACATTTTAGTCAAAAGACAATGACTATAACTAAATCAAAGCCAATACAGTTTACAGTTTTGTTTTTTTATATTTTAAAGTTGCACTTCTGTTTGTTTATGAAACTTGGTTTTATTTAATTTTAAGTTTAATAAAGATGTTACATATCACAACGGCTAAATCTGTGTCTTTATTGCATGTTTAAACCTTAATACCATAAATATTAACAGGTGTTATGTTTACTCCTGGAGTATGTAATCAGTTTGCAAATGATAGAGAAATGCTTAAATAATGCATTACACTTTAACTAAACCCCTTAGATTTTAGTTGACTAAAATCTACTGGAGATTCAGTCGACTAAAACTAGACTAAAACTAAAACAATTCAGATGACTAAAATACGACTAAAACTAAAATGGCATTTTAATCAAAAGACTAAAACTAAGACTAAATTGAAATTTGCCGTTAAAATTAACACTGTTTGAGACTTAGGTGCTAGTCTGGGACAGCCTGCACACCTGCACGATTGCCAACCCTATTTTGGGGATCACCCTGGTGCTGGAACTTTTCTATCTGATAAGTGCAGGAGGGGGAGAGCAAGATCCCATCACCGCCGCCGCGTTTCTCACCTGGCCTAGGGGTATGGCTAAAGTGAAGACCACCATGTGTGAGAGCAGCAGTGGAAACGGTGTCGGAAGAATATAGCCAGGTTTCAGTATATGCTAAAAGGTTGAAAGCATTTGATATAAACAGGTCATGAATGGTTGTAAGTTTGTTGCAGTCAGAGCGAGAGTTCCATAGTGCGCAATTGAAAGGAGTGTATGCGTATGAGATGCATTGGATGGAAATGAGGTTATGTGTGTTGCTTTTATTAAAGTTTCTTTAAGGAGTGCGTGATTGGTTAATGGTGGGAATGAGGGTGGGCCCAGGATTTGGAGAGATGTCGTCTGATGCTAATAGAAGCAAGATGGAAAGTAAAAGTAGGTAAGAGTAAGATTTATAGCAGTGGGGTATTTCTGTGAGGTGGTGCAGTTTAGTGACATAGATTTTAAAATAGAAAGTAGTTCATGAGAGCTAAGGTAGGGAGAGGAAAGGAGAGAGGGGCCTATATAAACTGCATGTGGAGAAGGTTAAGGTATGAGCATGTGAGCATGCCTGTGGAATACTCATTAGACTGTTGAAAGGAAAAGCAGTCCTGAAAACATAGCAGAATATTAAGTGCAAAAGATTGTTTTTGAAAAGAAAATATTTAGCTTGCCTCAAATCTTCTTCAAATCTTGTTCAATTCTTGTCTAATTCTTAGTGCTTAGAGAGATGGTGTGCTCTGCAAATGCCAAACACTGCGAATGCTTTCCCTAAAGCTGATCTTAGATTTATAGGGCTTCTGCAGACAGATGAGTTTAATAAATTAATTAAGTGGAGACAGGGAGATGAGTGACACCCAGGTGATAATTAAGAACTAGATCAAAAGGATAGATGCAAGTAAAACAGTATTTGGTGGGGATTAGGTAATTAAGCTAGGAAATAAGGAAATGCAAATGTTGGGGACAGGATATGATCAGATACAGGCATAGAAAGAGGTTTACATGGAAGACATACCAGAGAATACGTTTTAAAGCAGTGTTAAAAAGATACAGGAAGAGACAGCAGTTTACATGGGAGACATACCTGAAAGTTTTTTGTCTCAAAGAATGAAAGGACATTCAGACCTGTCTTAGACCTAAATACATTAAACATGTTTGTCAGAGTTCCCACTTTCAAGATGGAAACCATTCGCACAATATTGCCCTAATACAACATGGCCAATTTATGACTACACTATACCTCAAGGATGCATACCTGCACAGGTTTGCTGGGGGGGGGGGGGGCAGTCTGGAATTCTAGAACGGTGCAAGGAGTTTGGTCTCCTTTAAGGGCAAGGTTACCAATAAACATTCTAGAACTTTGAGCGATTCTTCAAGGTTGTCAGGCATAGCCTCTTTTGAAGGAGGAGAAATGTATCTGTTTCCAATCAGACAATATCACAGTGGTAGACTATATCAATCATCAAGGCAGTACCTGCAGTCTACTGGCAATGCAGGAAGTCTCTCAAATTCTGTCTTGGGCAGAGAGGAATCAGTGCCTCCTATCAGTGATTTCCATGGGAGACATACCAGAGAATAAGTTTTAAAGCAGTATTAAAAAGATCCAGGAAGAGACAGCAGTTTACATGGGAGACATACCTGAAAGTTTTTTGTCCCAAAGAATAAAAGGACATTCAGACCTGTCTTAGACCTAAATACATTAAACATGTTTGTCAGAGTTCCCACTTTCAAGATGTAAACCATTTGCACAATATTGCCCTAATACAACAGGGCCAATTTATGACTACACTATACCTCAAGGATGTATACCTGCACATTCCCATCCACAGGTTTGCGGGGGGGGGGGGGCAGTCTGGAATTCTAGAACTGCGCAAGGAGTTTGGTCTCCTTTAAAGGCAAGGTTACTTCGAGCGATTCTTCAAGCTCTTCAGGCATAGCCTCTTTTGAAGGAGGAGAAATGTATCTGTTTCCAATCAGACAATATCACAGCGGTAGACTATATCAATCATCAAGGCGGTACCTGCAGTCTACTGGCAATGCAGGAAGTCTCTCAAATTCTGTCTTGGGCAGAGAGGAATCAGTGCCTCCTATCAGTGATTTACATTCCAGGTGTGAACAATTGGGAAGCACACTATATCAGGCATCAATCAGTCTATTCAGGAGAATGGTCTCTCCATCAGGGTGTATTCAGTCAACTGGTAATCAAATGGGGCCTACTAGACATAGATCTGATGGATTCACACTTAAATAAAAAACTTCCAAAGTAATGTGCAAGATTAAGAGATCGAAGGGTGCACATGATAGGCGCTTTGGCATGTCTATTGGAATTCCATCTATCTTACCTGTTTTTTCCATTTGTTCTTCTGCCGAGAGTCATTGTTCGTATCAAACAGGAGTCAGCATCAGTAATATTAATTGCTCCAGCTTGTGTCAACAACGCCTCCCTGGTGCCTTTCTCTGAGACCAGACCTTTTATCACACGGTGCTCTTTTCCATCAGAATTTCGAATCTCTAAGTTTGACGGCGTAGAGGTTGAACACCTAGTTTTGAGACATAGAAGATTTTCAGACCCTGTAATTGATACTCTAATTCAGGATAGGAAACCTGTGACTCAAAGGATTTACCACAAAATATGGAAAGCATTAGCGATTTTCTTGGTGTTCCTTTCTGATCCCGAGAATCCTTAATTTCTTACAAGATGGACTTCATAAGGGTTTATCAACTAGTTCCCTGAAGGGTCAATTTTCAGCTTTATCTGTTCTTTTCCATAGAAAGTTGGCTAAACTTCCTGATGTTCAGACCTTTGTTCAGGCATTAGTTAGAATAAGGCCAGTTGTAAGACCTATTTCTCCTCCCTGGAATTTGAACCTAGTTCTTTCAGTTCTTCAGTGTCCTCCCTTGGAACCAATGCACTCCATAAACATTAGGCTGTTGTCTTGGAAGGTGCTTTTCTTATTAGCTATCTCTTCTGCCAGAAGAGTTCCTGAGTTGTCTGCGTTATCCTGTGATCCTCCATTTTTTATATTTCTCAAGGAAAAGTCTGTACTGTGTACTAAATATGACTTTCTTCCAAAGGTGGTTTTAACTGATAGCATCTATGAAGAAATTGTTGTTGCTTCTCTTTGTCCAGACCCTGCTAACTCTTAGGAAAGATTGTTTCATAATCTGGACATAGTTAAAGCTCAGAAGCTCTATCTCCAAGCGACTAAAGAGTTTAGAAAAAAATTCTAGTTCGTTTGTACATTACTTTGGGAATCATAATGGACAGAAAACTAATAAGGTAGCATTGGGATCTTGGATTTGGACACAAAACCCACATTTTTTTCTTTCATGCAATTTTATCAAATTTATGACATTTCTAATTTGCTCCTATTATAAATTTTCCTTTGGTCTCTTGCTATCTTTATTTGAAAAAACAGGAATGTAAGCATAGGAGCTGGGTAGTGCGTGCTGATTGGTGTCTACAAGTGATTCATGAGGCTTACTTGGTGGCGGGTAAGTCGCCCCCTAAACATATTTCAGCTCAGTCTACCATAGAAGTACAACAAATCAAATGTTCCACAGCACCAATAATCTTCATATATATCTGTTATAGAAGCATATCAAAAGACAGGTATGCAACGTTTCGGGATCACAGTCCCTTAATCATGCATACTGAACTATACACCTGTGTCTTATTTAAAGGTATGACCAACCAATCACAGCCTTAGAATTTTTTAACACTTTCATATGCCAATGACATTAACAGCAGTTATACTGCCATCTACTGCTCACAATAAAATACTACTTATATATGTTAAAACTAAAATAACACAGTAAAGTGCTAAGAGTTTATGTATACATCATGGTATAAGATCAATTTAAACTTTTCATAATTCTTTATCAATATATGTATATTCACAAAAGGAAACTGATAAAGACATGATATATAAAAACATGGTTATATTTTATACCTAGAGGAAGACTGAAAGGTCCTATTCCCTATTTAAACCTTTAGGGTACATGGTATCTAATTTATGGATCCAAAACACCTTTCTCTGTTAGAAGGCGCTTTCTGCTTCCCCCTCCTCTAGGTATATCAATCTGATCAATGATTTGCCATCTGAGTTGGTTTATTTGATTACCAAATTCTACAAAATGGCAGGCTATAGGCGATTGAGCATCTTTCTTCCTAATATTAGACTTATGTTGATTTAATCTTTCTCTCATTTTATGTGTCGTTTCCCCAATGTAAATTTTAGAACATGGGCATTTTATTATATACAAGACAAATGTAGATTCACAAGTATTATATGATTTAAATTTAAATTTATGACCACTTGTAGGGTGGACAAACTCTCCACCTTTTATAACCGAATTGCAATTGCTACACCCTAAACAAGTGTAGCAACCATTATTCTTTTCAGTAATATATTTCTCTTCTCTTTCCTGTTGTATTTAGGGCCCAAGTCTGACTGTACCAAAATATCATTTAGATTTTTAACTCACCTGTGTGCCATAATTGGACTATTTTGTATTTTTATCTGTATTACAATCCTGGATTATATGTCAATGTTTTCTAATGATGCAAGAAATTTTCTTAGTAGATGGCAGTATAACTGCTGTTATTGTCATTGGCATATGAAAGTGTCTAAAAACTTCTAAGGCTGTGATTGGTTGGTCATACCTTTTAAATAAAACACAGGTGTATAGTTCAGTATGCATGATTAAGGGACTGTGATCCCGAAACGTTGCATACCTGTCTGTTGATATGCTTCAATAAAAGACATATATGAAGATTATTGGTGCTGTGGAACATTTGTTTTGCTGTATAACATTAGGTGGAGGTCGCCAGCTTATCCATCGTGCACCATTGCCACTGAGGTAATTACCCTATTGCTGGTCTACGGCTGGTCTAAGACTGGACTACAACAGAGCAATGGCAACATCATTAGCCTTTAAGAATGATGCATCTTTGGAGCATATTTGCAAAGCTGCCACATGGTCCTCCTTACATACTTTTTCAACATGTTTATCGTTTTGATGTCTTTGCTTCTTTGCAAGCAGCTTTTGGAATGAAAGTCCTTCAGGACGTGGTTTCAGCTAAATAGGAACTGTCAGTGAAAGTTTTTTCCCACCTTGCCCGTAACATAGACCATCGGCTTTAGTATTAATCCGATACGTTATTGAGGATTGTGGACCATCATCATTTTACAAAAGAAAACCCTATTTTTGCTTACCTGATAAACCCTGATTTGCCTTTCCTACTTTTCTTTCCTATTCTCTGCATGGCTATACGTAAAACTAGAGAGAGATGGCATTTGGGAGGGTTTTAAAGCTCTTGTATAGGTTCTTGACCTCCTCATAGTGGCGGGAAATATATCCCATATGTTATGGGGGACTGTGGACAATCATCATTCCAAATAAAAAGAATTTATCAGGTAAGCATACTTTTTTTTTATCAGGACAGGACAGTTCTTTGTACTAACCATTCCTTTCTTCCCTAAGTAGTTTCTTCAGATACCATCAACCAATAAATTGTGGTTCCCTCTTTATGCAAAGCTCTTAAGTATTCTAAAGCTTGTTCACAACAGTTATCTTATCTAATTGGCTTAATTATTTACTGGGCAAGGTATATTTAGTCACAGGGAATACTTCCCCTGAATCCATTACTGCTTATTCCACTAGGGTAGTAGCTACCACTTGGGCTTTTCGTTATGAAGTTTCTTTTTGTCAACAAATTTACAAGATAACCACTTGGTCTTCTTTGCACATGTTTACTAAGTTTTCCTATTTTGATATGTAGGCCTCTCCCACACGTTCTGCGGGTTGCAGTGCCTGTTCTGTAACAATCCTTAACTATATTGGTCCCACCGGAACATGTTGGTATCATGGACTACACTGCATGGGTATAAGGTCCCACCTTTCATGATCTTGTGGACTCTCACCATCTTATAAAATAAAATGTATTATTACCTGATACATTTATTTTTTTCATTATGGTGAGAGTCCATAAGTCCTGCCTTTCTTTGGATACAGTTGATGGCAAAACAATTTTTTATAACCATCATGAAACAAATGGATTTATGAGGTAAGAATACATATTCACCTAGATTACGAGTTTTGCATTAGGAGGGGTGCGGTGCTAACAAGCAGTTTAAGCTCACCGCTCACTTACAGACAGTGCTGGTATTACTGGTTTTTAAAAACCCGGCGTTAACTGCAAAAAAGTGAGCGAAGAGCAAAATTTAGCTCCACATCTCGCCTCAATACCATTGCTGCTTACGTTAGCGGTGAGCTGCTAAAACGTGCTCATGCACGATTTCCCCATAGGAATCAATGGAGGAGAGCCGGCTGAAAAAACCTAACACCTGCAAAAAAGCAGCGTAAAGCTCCTAACGCAGCCCCATTGATTCCTATGGGGAAATACTTTTTATGTCTACACCTAACACCTTAACGTGAACCCCGAGTCTAAACACCCCTAATATTACACTTATTAATCCCTACTCTGCCGCCCCCGACATCGCCGAACCCTACATTATATTATTAACCCCTAATCTGCCGCTCCAGACACCGCCGCAACCTACATTATAGTTATGAACCCCTAATCTGCTGCCCCCAACATCGCCGAACCCTACATTATATTTATTAACCCCTAATCCCCCAACGTCGCCACCACTATAATAAAGTTATTAACCCCTAAACCCAAGTCTAACCCTAACCCCCCAATTTAAATATAATTTAAATAAATCTAAATAAAATTACTACAATTACCTAAATTATTCCTATTTAAAACTAAATACTTACCTATAAAATAAAACCTAAGATAGCTACAATATAACTATTAGTTACATTGTAGCTATCTTAGGGTATATTTTTATTTTACAGGCAAGTTTGTATTTATTTTAACTAGGTAGAATAGTTATTAAATAGTTATTAACTATTTGATAACTACCTAGTTAAAATAAAGACAAATTTACCTGTAAAATAAAACCTAACCTAAGTTACACTAACACCTAACGCCGGCTGGTATTACGAGTCTTGCAGGTACAGGTGTACCGCTCACTTTTTTGGCCAGACTCGGAAATACCGCAAATCTACTTACGTCAATTGCTTATCCTATATTTTCAATGTGACTTGCATAGCGCCGGTATTACGAGTCTGCCAAAAAGTGAGCGGTAGACCCTCTCCTGTCAAGCCTAGTATCGCATTTTAAAGTCAGTAGTTAAGAGTTTTACACTACAACGCTGTAGCATAAAACTCTTAACTAAAGTGCTAAAAAGTACACTAACACCCATAAACTACCTATTAACCCCTAAACCAAGGCCCCCCCACATCGCAAACACTAAAATAAATGTTTTAACCCCTAATCTGCTGAACCCGACATCAACGCCACTATAATAAATATATTAACCCCTAAACCACCACACTCCCGCATTGCAAACACTATTTAATTATTAACCCCTAATCTGCCGGCCCTAACATCGCCGACACCTACCTACATTTATTAACCCCTAATCTGCCGCCACAAACTTCGCCGCCACTATAATAAAGTTAGTAACCCCTAAACCTAAGTCTAACCCTAACCCCCCCTAACTTAAATATAATTTAAATATATCTAAATAAAATTACTGCAATTCACTAAATATTCCTATTTAAAACTAAATACGTACCTATAAAATAAACCCTTAGCTAGCTGCAATATAACTAATAGTTACATTGTAGCTAGCTTAGGGTTTATTTTTATTTTACAGGCAACTTTGTATTTATTTTAACTAGGTAGAATAGTTATTAAATAGTTATTAACTATTTAATAACTACCTAGTTAAAATAAAGACAAATTTACCTGTAAAATAAAACCTAACATAAGTTACACTAACACCTAACACTACACTATAATTAAATACATTAACTAAATTAAATACAATTAATTACAATTAAATAAAATTATCTAAAGTACGAAACCCCCCACTAAATTACAGAAAATAATAAAATAATTACAAGATTTTTAAACTAATTACACCTACTCTAATCCCCCTAACAAAATAAAAAAGCCCCCCAAAATAAAAAAAGCCCTACCCTACACTAAATTACAAATAGCCCTTAAAAGGGCCTTTTGCGGGGCATTGCCCCAAAGTAATCAGCTCTTTTGCCTTTAAAAAAAAAAGTACAAATACCCCCCCAACATTAAAACCCACCACCCACACAACCAACCCTACTCTAAAACCCACCCAATCCCCCCTTAAAAAAAACTAACACTAACCCCTTGAAGATCACCCTACCGTGAGACGTCTTCACCCAACAGGGCAGAAGTGGTCCTCCAGACGGGCAGAAGTCTTCAGCCAGACGGCATCTTCTATCTTCATCCATCCGGCGCGGAGCGGATCCATCTTCCTGAAATCCGACGCGGAGCATCCTCTTCATCCAGAGTCTTCTTACTAAATGACGGTACCTTTAAGTGACATCATCCAAGATGGCGTCCCTTCAATTTCCGATTGGCTGATAGAATTCGGAATTAAGGTAGAACAAATCCTATTGGCTGATGCAATCAGCCAATAGGATTGAAGTTCAATCCTATTGGCTGATCCAATCAGCCAATATGATTGAGCTGGCATTCTATTGGCTGTTCCAATCAGCCAATAGAATGCAAGCTCAATCCTATTGGCTGATTGCATCAGCCAATAGGATTTTTTTCTACCTTAATTCCGATTGGCTGATAGAATTCTATCAGCCAATAGGAATTGAAGGGACGCCATCTTGGATGACGTCACTTAAAGGTACCGTCATTTAGTAAGCAGACTCCAGATGAAGAGGATGCTCCGCGTTGGATATATTGAAGATGGACCCGCTCCGCGCCGGATGGATGAAGATAGAAGATGCCATCTGGATGAAGACTTCTGCCCGTCTGGAGGACCTCTTCTGCCCGGCTTGGATGAAGACTTCTGCCTTCTGGAGGACCACTTCTGCTCGGTTGGGTGAAGACGTCTCACGGTAGGGTGATCTTCAAGGGGTTAGTGTTAGTTTTTTTTAAGGGGGGATTGGGTGGGTTTTAGAGTAGGGTTGGTTGTGTGGGTGGTGGGTTTTAATGTTGGGGGGTATTTGTACTTTTTTTTTTACAGGTAAAAGAGCTGATTACTTTGGGGCAATGCCCCGCAAAAGGCCCTCTTAAGGGCTATTTGTAATTTAGTGTAGGGTAGTGCTTTTTTATTTTGGGGGGATTTTTTATTTTGTTAGGGGGATTAGAGTAGGTGTAATTAGTTTAAAAATCTTGTAATTATTTTATTATTTTCTGTAATTTAGTTTTTTTTTTTTTTTCCGTACTTTAGATAATTTTATTTAATTGTAATTAATTGTATTTAATTTAGTTAATTTATTTAATTATAGTGTAGTGTTAGGTGTTAGTGTAACTTAGGTTAGGTTATTTTACAGGTAAATGTGTCTTTATTTTAACTAGGTAGTTATCAAATAGTTAATAACTATTTAATAACTATTCTACCTAGTTAAAATAAATACAAACTTGCCTGTAAAATAAAAATATACCCTAAGATAGCTACAATGTAACTAATAGTTATATTGTAGCTATCTTAGGTTTTATTTTATAGGTAAGTATTTAGTTTTAAATAGGAATAATTTAGGTAATTGTAGTAATTTTATTTAGATTTATTTCAATTATATTTAAATTGGGGGGTTAGGGTTAGACTTGGGTTTAGGGGTTAATAACTTTATTATAGTGGTGGCGACGTTGGGGGCGGCAGATTAGGGGTTAATAAATGTAGTTAGGTTGCGGCAACATTGGGGGCGGCAGATTAGGGGTTAATAAATATAATGTAGGTTTAGGTGTTAGTGTAACTTAGGTTAGGTTTTATTTTACAGGTAAATGTGTCTTTATTTTAACTAGGTAGTTATCAAATAGTTAATAACTATTTAATAACTATTGTACCTAGTTAAAATAAATACAAAGTTGCCTGTAAAATAAAAATAAACCCTAAGCTAGCATATTGCAGCTAGCTTAGGGTTTATTTTATAGGTAAGTATTTAGTTTTAAATAGGAATAATTTAGTGAATTGTAGTAATTTTATTTAGATTTATTTAAATTATATTTAAGTTAGGGGGGGGTTAGGGTTAGACTTAGGTTTAGGGGTTAATAACTTTATTATAGTGGCGGCAACGTTGGGGGTGGCAGATTAGGGGTTAATAAATGTAGGTAGGTGTCGGCGATGTTAGGGCCGGCAGATTAGGGGTTAATAATTAAATAGCATTTGCGATGCGGGAGTGTGGCGGTTTAGGGGTTAATATATTTATTATAGTGGCGTTGATGTCCGGTTCGGCAGATTAGGGGTTAAAAAATTTATTTTAGTGTTTGCGATGTGGGGGGGCCTCGGTTTAGGGGTTAATAGGTAGTTTATGGGTGTTGGTGTACTTTTTAGCACTTTAGTTAAGAGTTTTATGCTACGGCGTTGTAGTGTAAAACTCTTAACTACTGACTTTAAAATGCGGTACTTGGCTTGACAGGAGAGGGTCTACCGCTCACTTTTTGGCAGACTTGTAATACTGGCGCTATGCAAGTCCCATCGAAAATATAGGATACGTAATTGACGTAAGTGGATTTGTGGTATTTCTGAGTCTGGCCAAAAAAGTGAGCGGTACACCTGTACCTGCAAGACTCGTAATACCAGCCGGCGTTAAAAAGCAGTGTTGGGACCGGCCAACGCTGCTTTTTAACCCTAACGCACAACTTGTAATCTAGCCGATATTTTTTTCCCTTAAATTAAGAGAATAAAAATGGTTTAGAAATATCTTCTTTTTTTTTTCAGGAACAGGATAATTTTTAAGCAAGAAAAAAGAAAGCAAATAGTAAGTATACACGTGTCATGATTAGTAAAATGTTAATAAAGTAATACAGGTAGCCCTCAGTTTACGCCGGGGTTAGGTTCCAGAAGGAATGGTTGTAAATCGAAACCGTTGTAAATTGAAACCCAATTTATAATGTAAGTCAATGGGAAGTGAGGGAGTTAGGTTCCAGGCCCCTCTCAAAATTGGCATAAGTAACACCTAATACATTATTTTTAAAGCTTTGAAATGAAGACTTTGAATGCTAAACATCATTATAAACCTAATAAAATAATCACACAACACATACTTTACTTGCATTTTTCTGCAAACAGTTCTTTCTATGCATTCCAATCTGGACTGATTTATAGACAGGAAGATCTTGTTCCTTTGAAATCTGCTCGATAGCTCAGGTCTGGTTAAACTGATTAATTTCAGCTTGCTTGGCTTTGCTGCAACACAAGCGGACAGCTCCATCTACTGGCTATTTTAATAAATGCACTGCTTCTCAATGCTTTTCAATAGCAGTCACATGACTGGAAAAAAAGGTTGTAATTTTTCTGAAACTGTGTAAATTGAACCGTTGTAAAACGAGGGCCACCTGTACATTATTGTTTCACGTATATATATATATATATATATATATATATATAAACTTCAAAGAAAGAAGAGGCACTCACAGGACTTCATAAACATTGGTTTTATTAGTATTTCATCATTAAAGGTTCAGTCAACGTTTCATACCACACGCATAGTGACTCCGATACAGTCTTGACAAAGGTCCCTGTGAGGACCGAAACGTTGACTGAACCTTTGTTGATGAAATACTAATAAAATCAATGTTTATGAAGTCCTGTGAGTGCCTCTTCTTCCCTTGAAGTTTCTACCTATCTACCATAGAGAACACCCAAGCAATTCACCAATAAAGTGAGTGCTTGGAACCCAGAACTACATATACATATATATATATATATATATATATATATATATATATATATATATATATATATATATATATATATATATATATATATATAGTAAAGAAATAGCAATCAATGGTAGTAAGAAGGCGCTCTGCTATAGTATACTCTACTGGTATATATAGAACAATTTGTTATATTAGAAAGTGAACAGTTCTTTGATGGTAAATGAACACAGTTTTTGTTGGTATCTTGTTGTGAATGTCGTTTTCAAATAAAGTTGTAAAAGTAAGAATTCCTGCTTACCGGATAAGGCCTCAATCTTCACGAGGTAAGCTGTCTGCTCTGTGTGGGTAAAGATGATTTTATCCTTGCCCTCCCGAGTACTATTTTCTGGATGCTTTATCCACGTCTTATTCAGGTGTAGGGGGAAAGATCCTTGTAATCAATGGTATCCTTGGACTCTCTGTATATCTTTCATGCGATGGTGAGAATCTTAACCGCCTCAATAATATAGAGAGTGGATGGCAACGTCCCCCAGGTTCATTCAAAAAAGAGAGATACACACATAGCGTAATACTGTATAAAATAGAGTAGAAATGTATTATATACAAGAGGTATTGTGCTTACATTCGTTTACCTCAATCCATAATGAGGTAAGATAAAAAGCTTAGACACGGTAATAATAAACTCCAAGCGTGTGTCCGTAGGAGGACTGTTGTAGTGCAAAAAATGTCTCTCTTTTTAATATATATATAAAATATAAAAACTTATAGCTCACATAACCCTATGAGGGGCATGGAGTCCATATTGACGCTTAAGGTATTATGCTGCAGAGCGTCTCAAAAGTTAAATAAAATAAAAGTTATAATGTCAAGTGACAAATGTTTAAAAAACAAATCGCTTGTGGCTGCCGGTAAGAAGGTACCCTGTCCGCCCACTGCAACGTTCCTTACGCATCTCAAAGTTATTGCCATCTTCTTCTTCGGACACATGCTTGGAGTTCATTATTACTGTGTCTAAGCTTTTTATCTTACCTCATTATGGATTGAGGTAAACAAATGTAAGCACAATACCTCTTGTATATAATAAATTTCTACTCTATTTTATACAGTATTACACTATGTGTGTACCTCTCTTTTTTGCATGAACCTGGGGTACGTTGCCATGCACTCTCTATATTATTGAGGCAGTTAAGATTCTTAACATTGCATGAAAGATATACAGAGAGTCCAAGGATACCATTGATTACAAGGATCTTTCCCCAAACTGTGTTCATTTACCATCAAAGAACTGTTCACTTTCTAATAGAACAAATTGTTCTATATATACCAGTAGAGTATACTATAGCAGAGCGCCTTCTTACTATCATTGATTGCTCTTTCTTTACTATTTCTAACAGTGACATGGGTACATTGTGTCAATACTAAGGCAGCACGCTATTTAACATTTTGCTGTGGTATATGTGGTGTACCTATATACCTTGTTTCATAACCAATTCAACTATCTTTACACTAAAACAACAAACATATAGTGATATCCATTTTTACCAAAATTAAAGTAGGATATTACTAAAGCCAAACACACCACAGAAACAAATATTCTGAAGCTACATATTCTTATATTGTAAGGTTCTAGCGCAGGTGATATTTCTTGAACTATATATATATATATATATATATATATACAAACACACGATCACTGGATGTTACCCACGTCAGGGCCGCCTTTAATACTGACTGGACCCTGGGCAAACATTTTCTTGCCCCCCCCCCCCCCCCCATGCAATTTCAATTTTGCTCTCCACCCCAACATCCCAAAAAACAACTAAATCAATTTATTTTATGTATTTTTTTAAATTATTAGCCCAGCAGTGGATCATCCACTGCTGGGCTAATCATTAAAAAAAATGCAATATGTGAAACTGGACCTAAGCAGTACTAAAAAGTAAATAAATATATAAATTCCTCCACTCTGGATTAATTTAATATGCTTTTGAATGTGATTCTGGTGTGAGGTTAGCTGGTTAAAGAGATTTAGGGCAGCCAATAGGAGCAAAGCAAGGTAAAGACTGAGGCGGAAGCATAGATGTGCAGACAGATATAAGTTTACTGACTGAAACAGTAGAACTACTATGGGAAGCTGTAAAATCTGAAACAGAGAGAAATAAAAACTATAAAAATAAACCTTACCTTAATGTGTGAAGTATCAGCATGACACTATACATCAGCCACAGCAGCACATGTCACTACTTTGCTAGGAACAAGTTCCCTCTCATCCTGCACTAGACAATGCTGCATGGGGGAGGGGCATGTGTACACTCACTTATTCTTCCCACTGACACCTTTCTACAAAGCACTGTTTTCCTAACAAACTTCAGTTAGTTGATCTTAGAGCCACAGCAGAAAGAGCAGGGCTAAGGGGACCAGCAGACTGGATGCTGTCTGCCCAAGGCTGCATGGATACAGACGAGTCACACAGCCTCAAGACTGAAGAGAGCGGTGTGTGCAGCTGCACAGATGGTCAAATCCTCACGTGCCTGCCACTCCAGCTTTCTGCTGCATGCGCCTATAATAAGCCCTACCCAGAAACAATCCCCACCACCAGAGCAGTTACCTGGTAACAGTGGTAACCCCAGCAGGACCTTTTCTGATGCAGTTGGATTGACTGGATGCCTAGTTAGGGCTTAGCATCCATTGCTGCACAGTGCACATCTAAAACAGCACATGGCACTAGCTTGGAATGTCACATGACATTGGCACGGTCTGGCACAGTTTCTCACAAATAAATATAAGCAGAGAACTTTTGACTGTGACAATATTAGCACTGACTGTGTGTGTGTCCCATGTCACATGACATCAGCAGTCTGGCATGAACTAAAAAAAAAAAAATTTTTTTTTTTTTTTTTTAGGACTCTTGGGCCCCTCAACAAAGACTGGGCCCAGGGCAACTGCCCCTTTTGCCCTGTGTTAAAGACGGTCCTGACCCACATAAATCCTGGGATATCCAAAAAAGCAAGCAGGATTTCCTCAATCGCCTTTATTCAGCAAGGAAAGGCTAATATCCAAATGTTTTGGCTCTTGCAGGAGCCTTTCTCAATGGAAGCCAAACAGACATACAGTGAACACCCAAGACCCTCCGCTATATACCAGCATGACCTAGTGTGTACCAATCAGAAAGCAGCAACTATGCATCTCAATCTTATAGGTAACACCTGTGCACCATGCATTCAGTATGGGCGATTGCGGATGACATCATCAAACCGCATCAGCCTGAGCATACATAAACACTGCCGGTTGTCATAGAGACAGACGCAGAAAACATATGCACAGCTGTTACACTAACAGCAGAAGGAGCATGTAACGTAGAGCCGCTGTCAGAGTGATATTATACTATAAATGCAAAAAAATCACCCAAATTATGTGACTAAACATATATAAATATACACTATCCGAAATCTAAAGAGAATATCAGAAGCACAACATTGCACACTTGGTAGTAAATAACTCACTTAACTACATGTTTTTACGAGAGTCTTTAGTATTGTTACGGACGACCCGCAGGAGCTGTGAGGAGTTGACCCCATCTTTTTGAAATTTAGGATGAAAGCTAGTGTGTGCAAACCTGGGTGCTTTCGCTGTGGAAATTGTGTGACTTGCAATAGCCTTATTACTGGCAATACTTTTCGCCACCCATACACTAACAGGAGATTCTCTATTAAACACAGATTAACCTGCACTTCAGACTTTGTTGTGTATGCTATTATTTGCCCGTGCTCCCTGTATTACATAGGTAAGACTGTGACTACATTCAGGGAACGGCTGGCCAATCACAAGACAGCCATACGTCCGGCTTTGGATAAAGGACATTCAGAACAGCCAGTAGCCCGTCACTTTCTGACTGCAGACCACCCTATCTCCTCCTTGCGAACCATGCTTATAGATCATGTACCTCGTCCAAGACGTGGAGGCAACAGGGCACTGACGTTATTGCTAAAGAAGCTCGGTGGATATTCAATCTGGACACGGTTACCCCCCGTGGTCTAAACACTAACATAGACTTTGGCTGCTGTTATAGGGGCTAACCTGGCATGTTTGGGAGTCATCTTTTTTATTTCATTCATTCTATTTGGCATGACCCGGGGGCGCTCTGCGCCCTTCCTCCTGATCAATGTGTCTAGGTTAACTCACATATGAATGCTTTCACTATTTCTGTTCTGGAGTTACTCTGATACCGTGTGGGTATAGAGGGTAACCCAGGTTCTGTAGTTTTATTTACTTCCAAGTGTTGTGCGATGTTGTGCTTCTGATATTCTCTTTAGGTTTCTGATTTGGGTGATTTTTTTGCATTTATAGTATAATATCACTCTGAAAGCGGCTCTACGTTTACATGCTCCTTTTGCTGTTAGTGTAACAACTGTGCGTATGTTTGCTGCTTCTGTCTCTATGACAACCGGCAGTGTTTATGTATGCTCAGGCTGATGCGGTTTGATAATGTCATCCGCAATCTCCCATACTGAATGCATGGTGCACAGGTGTTACCAATAAGATTGAAATGCGTAGTTGCTGCTTTCTTATTGATACACACTAGGTCATGCTGGTATATAGGGGAGGGTCTTGGATGTTCACTGTATGTCTGTTTGACTTTCATTGAGAAAGGCTCCTGCGAGAGCTGGAACATTTGGATATTAGCCTTTCCTTGCTGAATAAAGGCGATTGAGGAAATCCTGTGTCTGCCTGCTTTTTTGGATATCCCAGGATTTACGGCTGCCAGCCGTTAGTAACATCCAGTGATTGTGTATACATATGTTCTGCAGAGCACATATATATATATATATATATATATATATATACATATTCTATTTATACTTTTTTCATAATGTGGTGACAATCCACAAGTCATTACTCCTGGGATTCAACTCCTGGCCACTGGTAGATGCAAAGATAGCCAATATTTCACAAGCTTTTAAAGGGACATGAATCCCAGTTTCTTCTTTCATGATTCGCGTAAAGAATGTAATTTTAAACAACTTTCTAATTTGCTTATCAAATTTTGTTTGTTTTCTTGGTATCTTTTGTTGAAAATCAGGTACTTAATCTCAGGAGCGTGTGAATGAGCGCTATATGGCAGCAGTTTTGCAATAATCCATTTGCAAGAGCACTAGGTGGCAGCAATATTTCCTGCCATATAGTTCTCCAGACACCTACCTAGGTATCTCTTTAACAAAGAACAACATGGGCCTAAAGGCAGAACATGCTGTGATCACAGATGTCATTACAGAAAATGCAGCATGTTTGCAGAAAGAGCAGGACACATACAGGAATTATTTGCAGCACTGCTCCAACATCAGCCTGTTTTCTTTTTTTTAAGCTCCACTTCCTAGCCTTTCCTGGTCTACAAAGCTTTGACTCTTGAATGCAAGACACTCTTGTGAGCCATGCACCTTTTTTATTATTACATTTTTACCTTATAATATTGTGATGTTAGACCAAGAGGAAAGAATCTGCAGTTAATTTGCAATGCAATTTTCAACTACTGCAATATATTAAAGAAATCTTAAAATTGCTTTATGCTCCAGTTAATTAACATATTGCAATTGAGCTGGTACTTTGGTGTATATGCCTAATTTAAAATTGAATTTGTTTGAAAATGACCTGCAGAAAAATTTCCACTAAAAAAAAAATCATAGTAGAAAGCGAATAAAAGTTCTGTCTTTGGGAACATGGGGAAGGAACTAATTTGATGATAAAAGTAAACTGGAAACGTTATTAAAACTGTATGCTCTGTCTGAATCACAGTAGAAGATGTTTGGGTTTCATATACCTTTAATCCCTCTCCCGTATCCCAGACTTAGGGGTATTTTTAACATAGTGTGAGCGGACATGATACAATGTAGCGTATCATGTCCGCTGCACATCGATAAATGCAGACAGCATATGCTGTCGGCATTTAGGATTGCAACAGCAGTTCTTGTGAACTGCTGGTGCAATGCCACCTCCTGCAGATTTGCGGCCAATCATAGCAGGGGTGTCAATCAACCTGATCGTATTTGATTGGGTTGATTTCTCAGAGCAGGCGGACAAGTTATGGAGTAGTGATCTTTAGACCACTGCTTCATAACTTCTGTTTCCTGCAAGCCTGAAGGCTCCGTCTGCATTTACAGCCACACTGTTGTTTACCTGAGAAGCATGCAGGACTATAATAGTTATAAAAAAAATCCGCTCTGCCTGCTTGTCTTCATCACAGTGGCCATCGTTATCAGTTTAGCTGCACTATTATTAAAAGATGAGGTTCTAATGGCCATAAGGCATGACCAATTATATTACTTGGAATTTCAATTATGTGATCTAGTTGTTTCAACTCTGACTTTTTTTTTTGTCAATTATATAATTTTGATTTCCTTTTCCAACATTGGCATTACAACGATAGTGACTTAAATACAAAAAGAAAATACACATGACATATATAGTATAGATAGAGATAATTGGTAAAAAGAAAAGTTGGCCTGGTTCATGAAAATGTAAAAGGAGGAAATAATCTATGTCGGTCTAGATACATTTAAACCAAGCCAGTCCAAAATGGTCTAGTTTAGTCACATGAAAGCAGCACACCAAGTCAGATTGAAGCTTCCAATAGGGGTTAACTGCCAAAGATATATTGTGAATTAAACTATCAAAATAAACTAAATAAACAAGTAAAAAGAACAATATGAACAGTTTGAGGTCTTGAGATGATCGAAATTGATTTAATAAATTGCCAGAAAAACTACATTAAATATCTATAATTAGTCTAAAAGTGAATATATAATTAGAGTAATCAAAGTGCAAGATAGGCTTATGTTATGTAGTTAAAGATTGTAAGAGTTGGTACTAGGAGATTAGGACGAGATTCCAAAATGTTTGATATGAGGCAGTGATATCGCTCAAGTTTGAGGTCTTGTTGGAATTCCTGTAACCACATTTGCAGTGATGGAGTTACGGCTTTATTCCACAATCATGGATTAGTTGGTGTGCAATACTCAGAGACATGGCCAAGGTAACAAAGGCTGAAAGACGACCACCACTGGACAAGACACACAAGCTGAAACGTCAAGACTGGGCCAAGAAATATCTCAAGACTGATTTTTCTAAGGTTTTATGGACTGATGAAATGAGAGTGAGTCTTGATGGGCCAGATGGATGGGCCCGTGGCTGGATTGGTAAAGGGCAGAGAGCTCCAGTCCGACTCAGACGCCAGCAAGGTGGAGGTGGAGTACTGGTTTGGGCTGGTATCATCAAAGATGAGCTTGTGGGGCCTTTTCGGGTTGAGGATGGAGTCAAGCTCAACTCCCAGTCCTACTGCCAGTTTCTGGAAGACACCTTCTTCAAGCAGTGGTACAGGAAGAAGTCTGCATCCTTCAAGAAAAACATGATTTTCATGCAGGACAATGCTCCATCACACGCGTCCAAGTACTCCACAGCGTGGCTGGCAAGAAAGGGTATAAAAGAAGAAAATCTAATGACATGGCCTCCTTGTTCACCTGATCTGAACCCCATTGAGAACCTGTGGTCCATCATCAAATGTGAGATTTACAAGGAGGGAAAACAGTACACCTCTCTGAACAGTGTCTGGGAGGCTGTGGTTGCTGCTGCACGCAATGTTGATGGTGAACAGATCAAAACACTGACAGAATCCATGGATGGCAGGCTTTTGAGTGTCCTTGCAAAGAAAGGTGGCTATATTGGTCACTGATTTGTTTTTGTTTTGTTTTTGAATGTCAGAAATGTATATTTGTGAATGTTGAGATGTTATATTGGTTTCACTGGTAAAAATAAATAATTGAAATGGGTATATATTTGTTTTTTGTTAAGTTGCCTAATAATTAGGCACAGTAATAGTCACCTGCACACACAGATATCCCCCTAAAATAGCTATAACTAAAAACAAACTAAAAACTACTTCCAAAACTATTCAGCTTTGATATTAATAAGTTTTTTGGGTTCATTGAGAACATGGTTGTTGTTCAATAATAAAATTAATCCTCAAAAATACAACTTGCCTAATAATTCTGCACTCCCTGTAGAACAAATTACCAAGCAACAAAGTAATAGCAGCTAGAGGCTAAATAGGTTTATGGGAACAATAACCCAGCCCATACTTAAAGAGACAGTCATAAGTTAATAAGAAGAAGTCATAAACGAAACAGTGTGGCACACAGAGACACACAACAGAAAGGTTGAGTACATTTTTCACCATTTTAACTGGTTACTAGTGTGATTTCTATATAGTCAGCACCAGTTAATTGACACAAGTGAGTTTAATTACAAAAGCATTAAAAACTTGGAATTCAATTATTTCTTACAATTTTGAGAAGGTGCCAATAATTTTGTCCAGTTTATTTTTGGAGTTTTGCGTGTAATGTGTCAGTTTTGGCTTTTTTTTTCTCTCCCCTTTTTTTGTGTCATACCAATACAAACAAAATAAATAAACATGATAATGCCTAAATATTTGTATTTGCAACATTTTTCTGGGCGAAGTGATGCAATATCAGAAAGAAATGCAGGGGTGCCAATATTTTTGGCCATGACTGTACATCCTCTTTGAATTCTATGGTTTTACGTATCAGGACATAATAAAAATCATCTGGTCCTTAGCAGGTCTTAAAATTAGGTAAATACAACCTCAGGATGAACAACAACCCATGACATATTACACTGTGTCATGATTTATTTAACAAAAATAAAGCCAAAATGGAGAAGCTATGTGTGAAAAACAAAGTAACACCCTACTGTTTCCAATAGTAATTAAGAGGCTAAGTAGCAGCCAGGTGCTGATAATCAAATGCCCTTGATTAATTGAGCATCAGTATGTGTGACCACCTCTATAAAAGCCAAAGTTTTAGCAGTTTGCTGGTCTGGAGGAAAGACATCAGCAATGATCTTAGAAAAGCAATTGTTGCTGCCCATCAATCTGGGAAGGGTTATAAGGCCATTTCCAAACAATTTAAAGTCCATCATTCTACAGTGAGAAAGATTATTCACAAGTGGAAAACATTCAAGACAGTTGCCAATCTTCCCAGGAGTGGACATCCCAGCAAATTCACCCCAAGGTCAGACCCTGCAATGCTCAGAGAATTTGCAAAAAAACCAAGTTACATCTCAGACTCTACAGACCTCATTTAGCATGTTAAATGTTAAAGTTTATAAAAATACAATTCGAAAAAGACTGAACAAGGCAGGCGGAGCTAACCGCGCAGCAGAGTAGTCACATCTAAACAGAGCTCCATGTTTAAACCCATTATAAAGAGATTTTTTGGCAACTACAGGGAGAAGAACAGATGCAATAATGTGAGCCATCTAATAGTCACCCAATCAACCCAACCTGTGTACAGAAAGGACCGCAATTAAGGCCTAACAATGAAGGCGTGGCACCAGAGAGGAAATCTGGTATATATTGAGCTCATCTCAGGTGCAGTAATAAAGAGGTCCAGACCAGATATTTATCAAAAAAGGGCTTACCTCAGGAGAGGTAATCTTTATTACACTGTTGCAACAGTGTCCCAGCCCAAAACACAGCAACGCAAGACTAACTCATTTTTCATATACATGCATTTTTATACTATTACAGTTTCTTACAAAGCAGAGAGCTTATTGGCTGATAATAATTGGCCAATAAATCTCACGTGATTATTGGTTGCTAAAAAAAAAAAGGTTCTCTATGTTAGAATTAGTAAGATATGCTTTCTTGGAATTTGGCCAGATACTATTTGGGTTGGAAAAAGAATACTGGACAAAGAGGCCTTGATTTTAAGACATTTAGAAAACAATCTATGAGAAAAAGCCAAAACAAAGTTATATGTTTGTGTAACTTATTAGGTTAGAAGCAAGTTGTTAGAAAAATGCAGATATGTAGCTTATTAGGTTATAAGTGAATTTCTGGAAAATACAGAAGTAATACATCTGCAGTTTCAGAGAAGAGTTCAGTTAAAGAAAAGGAAAAGTTTGGTTAAACATATAAAATAATGAAAATAGAATAAGCAGCTCATAACATTTGCCCCTTTGATCGCAAATGTCAAAGTGATGTGATCACAAAATGTCAATGTGACTTATGGCGGTTTGACAATCACAATGCTATTAGTACATGGGTGCTCCTGTCCAAGATGGTTCACAGGACTACAAAAGGGTAAGCAAAAACAAGGTAGGAGTGAAGTTGTTAGGTAATAGACGATTCCGCTATTCCCGGATGCTAAGCGCCGTCAGGTGGAGTAGACAACTACCTAAACATTTCTATATATATATGTGCGGTGTGACATGACATAGTGCAGAAACATCCCCTCCCAGATTCATTAACAATAATTAACAATAATTAACAATCTCCATCATTCTTGCAGAGTTGATGGCGAATAGTGGGTTGTCAGGCAGTATCATGGCATGTTTGGGAGGTGAAGGAATTCTGCACTTGTGAAGGAAATATAGAGAGTGTAAGTATAAGGTAATGCAATATGAAAGCAAAATTAAAACAACACAGAAAGACAGGAGAGATAGAAACCACCAGGGAGGGAAAAAGGAGTGGGGTATGGGTATACAGGCTACGACCGGGGTGGCCATCAAGGTAGATGAAGGTCCATGGTTTGTCCGTGGCCAGTTTCCCAATGTAGGAAAGTTCTAGACGATCCTAGGGACGTAGTGCATCCTGCATAGGGATAAAAGAGGGAATTTTAGGGCACAGCTGGTGGTTAGGCAATAACATTGTAAGATCAAGAGGTCAGAAGAGATATAGAGCAGGAGAGAAGTAGGTGAACTCAGAAGAAATCAGGGTCAAGAGAGATCTCAACATGGTGGGGAGATTCAAAATGGATAGAGGGAAACAAGTATTTGGGGGAAGAATGAGACACAGAGAAAACACTCTTGCATGTAGAAATCAAACCAGGTACACATTGTATACAGCAACACATCAGGATAAGGAATACTATAATAACAATGCCAAACTGAAAAAGAGAGCGTAACCATCCCAAATTAGGTAGCCAATCAAAGAGATGGTCAAAAATACCTCCAAGGCCAAATTTGTAATCAAACACATCTTGGACATCCGGTGAAAGGGACCTAATAACTGTGAGATGGTGATTCAAATTAAGTGATTGATTAATAACATAGGTACAACATTCTTTGCTCACAAGACTACACCCCCACCCCCCTTGGGAAGCCAGGAGGTATCAACGGCCATCCTATTCTGCAATGCTAGTTGTCTAAGCTGCTTCATCTCTTAGGCCACACTCTGAACAACTCCTGCACTCTCATTCATGAAAGTCTGTAGAATCACAGACAACATGATCATGTCCTGATGATTCAGGTAGACACCAACGGCCGGGAGGATAGCTCGACCAGTTGAATCTCCAGCATACTGTTGGACAAGGGGGAGTAGAGAGCTTCCAGATTCACGTTTATTGCGAATTGGGCACAAGGGCAGCATGGGAACAACACGGACGTCTGGGGTTACCACACCCAGGAAGCAGATGGCTGTATAGTTACCAGGGAGGACTGACACCGCTGTCTGTTCACATATCCAATACAACTAGGGGGGTGGTCTGTTAAGGAATGATTGTACAAGGGATGGGGAAACAAAAGTACAATTGGGGCCCTGGAGGAAACAAAAAAAGTGCAGTGAGATTATGATTCACAGTCGGGATCATTCCAGAGGAATTTACATAGGGAGGCACCCAATCGCACCGTACCTTGGCGATTTTCCCTGCAGATAGTACCATATGGGGTAAATTGCCTGATAGGTTGAACAATGGTGTACCTGGAGGAATAAAAGTAGACAAATCAAAGGTAAACATATCAACATTAATATCCATGAGAGTAATACCCCCCTTATAATGAGTAGGAATGTGAGCACAAATATAGCAGTTGCCCTCAGTGTGATTGGCTATAGTTTGGAGTAGGACAACATGTCAGTTTAGTCCCTATTCATGGTCCATATATTGGGCATTAGGTAAATTATCATTACGGGGAAAAGAATAATGGGGTAAAAAGGGGTTGTGGCAAAGGTAGTTATATGGGAACACCAAGCAAGGAGGGGTAACTTTCATTTCTCAGCTACCCACTCCATAATTTTCAAACCACATTCAGTAGTGGGGGCTATGCAAATAGACTGGATAACAAAACCCTTAGGACTTTTATTGCAAACTTTGAGTATAATTACTTGTTGGGGCAGCTAGTAGTGGGAGGTAAAACTGCCAGAGATACAAGGTTACCAGAACAAGATTATTTAGTAAAAGGGTTAGAACAAACACACGGACCAAGAGACACTTATTGGGAAATAGAGTAAGAGAGCATGGTCGAAAGTGTGACACAAAACAAAGGAGACATTATTGAGGAATGTTACTCAAGATATCAACAGAGGAGTGAGACAATGAACATAAGAGTAAGGAAGACAAATCTTTCAGTTTCACTCATTCAGTTAGTGAGATTTCACTATTTCTGGTTAGTTGGAGTTTCAAACCAGCAAGGGTCTGAATTAATCACTCATTGTCAGGGGTCTTGGTTACCCCTTCTTCAGAGGCCTTGGTTGACCGAGCTTCTTCTTTCTTTGCTCCGTTGCAGGCTGCTTCTTTGTCAGAGCTGTATCTTTTACACCTGGAGTAGTGGATCCAAGAGTCAACCTCGGCAACTTTGATAGTTGTTGGAGTAGTCAGCAAAACCAGTAAGGACCTTTCCAGAGAGTCTGCAGTGGCTTCTTTTGATAGGTCTTGACTAAAATGGAGTCACCTGACTGGAAGGGGTGTGCAGTCACGTCCAATGGCAAAGACTGAGAGAGAGAGACATGTCTGTGGAGAGAATGTCTGCAGTTGCAAAAGATAAGCAGTTAGTTGTACATCACACACTGCAAGGTCAGGCAGGTGTAAGGTGTTGGCACTATACAAAGGAGGTGGCCTACCAAACAACAGTTCATATGGTGAGAGCTTGAGGGTCCCCCTATAGTTTGTGCGAGTCCCAAACAGTGCTGGGGGCAAAGCATCTACCCATTTAAGGCTTGCTTGAGAACAAATTTTAGCAGTAGTCTGTTTTAGGGTCTGGTTCTTTCTTTCCACTTGGCCTGAGCTTTCTGGATGCCAAGGGGTATGGAGATGCCAAGTAAAGCCTAAGGCTAATGTCAGTTGCTGAGTAATATTACTTGTGAAATGTGTTCCTCTGTCAGATTCAATTACTATGGGGAGGCCAAACATGGGTATGAGTTCTTTTAGCATTCACTTGGCAACTTCTTGGGCTTTCACAGTTATAGTAGGAAAGGCCTCGACTCATCCAGAAAGTTGGTCCACTATCACAAGTAAATCTTTGAAACCCCTACAGGGAGGCATGTCAGAAAAGTCAATTCAGGTTGAAATGCCCATGGACGTCCGCATGGTGGGCCTTTAGGTTCCCCCCTTGGATTGAATTGAGCACGTCTCACAATTCAATACAACTCAGTTTGCAGCTTGATGGATACCGGGGGGCAAACCAGTGTCTGTTCAGGGTTTCATGTAGCTCAGCCTATTGGGCACTGTAGTGAGATGGGAGGGGCTTGGCCTCTATAACAGAATCTGTCATGACTACAGCAGAACCAGTCACCATCCTCAAACTTCCATCACAGAACAGTGTCCAATCCAGGCTAGGTAGAGGCACATCAGAGAGGTCATCCCTTGGTTTGGAGGAAAAGAGAAATAGAGATAAACAGTCATAGTGTGGGGTCAGGGCCGGACTGGAAATCAAAAGCAGCCCTGGAAAATTTGTAGACCAGCCCTAAATTTTGCCGTGACCATAGAATATACATGCCAGACAGTGGCGGCTGGTGAATTTTAAAGTTGGTGGGGCGCTACACCCCACCCCTTGAAATAAAGCCCTGCCCATATATGGCTTCTTCCATATCACTACAATGAACATATATATATTTATACAAACAAACACATATTTATAAATATATATATATATATATATATAAAAATATATATATATACAGACACACACACACCTCTATAAAGATGTCTATATTATAGTGATATGGAAGGAGCCATCTGATATATATATACAGGGAGTGCAGAATTATTAGGCAAGTTGTATTTTTGAGGATTCATTTTATTATTGAACAACAACCATGTTCTCAATGAACCCAAAAAACTCATTAATATCAAAGCTGAATAGTTTTGGAAGTAGTTTTTAGTTTGTTTTTAGTTATAGCTATTTTAGGGGGATATCTGTGTGTGCAGGTGACTATTACTGTGCATACTTATTAGGCAACTTAACAAAAAACAAATATATACCCATTTCAATTATTTATTTTTACCAGTGAAACCAATATA
This sequence comes from Bombina bombina, assembly GCF_027579735.1. Taxonomy (NCBI): domain Eukaryota; kingdom Metazoa; phylum Chordata; class Amphibia; order Anura; family Bombinatoridae; genus Bombina; species Bombina bombina. Next base: position 122,023,159 of record NC_069504.1, on the reverse strand, counting down.
ACATCTCAACATTCACAAATATACATTTCTGACATTCAAAAACAAAACAAAAACAAATCAGTGACCAATATAGCCACCTTTCTTTGCAAGGACACTCAAAAGCCTGCCATCCATGGATTCTGTCAGTGTTTTGATCTGTTCACCATCAACATTGCGTGCAGCAGCAACCACAGCCTCCCAGACACTGTTCAGAGAGGTGTACTGTTTTCCCTCCTTGTAAATCTCACATTTGATGATGGACCACAGGTTCTCAATGGGGTTCAGATCAGGTGAACAAGGAGACCATGTCATTAGATTTTCTTCTTTTATACCCTTTCTTGCCAGCCACGCTGTGGGGTACTTGGACGCGTGTGATGGAGCATTGTCCTGCATGAAAATCATGTTTTTCTTGAAGGATGCAGACTTCTTCCTGTACCACAAGGTGTCTTCCAGAAACTGGCAGTAGGACTGGGAGTTGAGCTTGACTCCATCCTCAACCCGAAAAGGCCCCACAAGCTCATCTTTGATGATACCAGCCCAAACCAGTACTCCACCTCCACCTTGCTGGCGTCTGAGTCGGACTGGAGCTCTCTGCCCTTTACCAATCCAGCCACGGGCCCATCCATCTGGCCCATCAAGACTCACTCTCATTTCATCAGTCCATAAAAACTTAGAAAAATCAGTCTTGAGATATTTCTTGGCCCAGTCTTGACGTTTCAGCTTGTGTGTCTTGTTCAGTGGTGGTCGTCTTTCAGCCTTTCTTACCTTGGCCATGTCTCTGAGTATTGCACACCTTGTGCTTTTGGGCACTCCAGTGATGTTGCAGCTCTGAAATATGGCCAAACTGGTGGCAAGTGGCATCTTGGCAGCTGCACGCTTGACTTTTCTCAGTTCATGGGCAGTTATTTTGCGCCTTGGTTTTTCCACACGCTTCTTGCGACCCTGTTGACTATTTTGAATGAAACGCTTGATTGTTCGATGATCACGCTTCAGAAGCTTTGCAATTTTAAGAGCGCTGCATCCCTCTGCAAGATATCTCACTATTTTTTACTTTTCTGAGCCTGTCAAGTCCTTCTTTTGACCCATTTTGCCAAAGGAAAGGAAGTTGCCTAATAATTATGCACACCTGATATAGGGTGTTGATGTCATTAGACCACACCCCTTCTCATTACAGAGATGCACATCACCTAATATGCTTAATTGGTAGTAGGCTTTCGAGCCTATACAGCTTGGAGTAAGACAACATGCATAAAGAGGATGATGTGGTCAAAATACTCATTTGCCTAATAATTCTGCACTCCCTGTATATATATATCAGATGGCTCCTTCCATATCACTATAATATAGACATCTTTATAGAGGTGTGTGTGTATATGTGATATATATATATATATATATATATATATATATATATATATATATATATATATATAAAAAAGGGAACTTTGTAGACCACATGGGGGCAAGATCAAAATGCATCTATGTGGTCTCATCATAAAATCAGGTATATAAAAATAAGATAACAGTAATATCCTTAGGATTACCTGAATTTACAATATCATTCTGACCATTTAATAAAGAGCTATAGATGTTAAATATAAAAAATAGAACTTCAGTTTATCAATTTATAGTATATCAGAGTGTATAAAACTTTGACTACCCTTCTAAAAACATAATATGAAACACTAGGTCACTTGCTCACATAGAGCAAGGCAAAAATATATTGGCTTACAGATATTCTTTTGCATCCTAAATGAAATAGGCACAGAAATATATATTAAAACAAACTTAAGGCACTCAGGTTAAGCTTCCATAAAACATATATTAAAGTAAAAAACAAAGCAAGGATAGTAACAGTAGAATCATGTAGTAAAGGCACTGGTATACTTGCTCCCTCCTTAACACTAATACCTTCTATTGAAATAAAAGTTTCAGAGGTGAACTCTGTAGATCCTTTCCCACACAAATTTACTTTTACCTTTTGACAGGGAAGTGAAGTGTGCTCTGTGTAGTGAAAATAGGAGAGAGATGACACGCAAAACTGCTAGTACTGCTGTCAGCTTAGATTTACTGCTCCTTCACTTCGATTTTTTTAGCTAGACATGATGACTGTAAACAGCAGCTGAACTGCATTCAAAACTATTAGCTGCTGACAGAAACGGAACCCCTCAAGGCTCACGATCTAGCTCCACCCACCAGCTTCCTGCAGCAGAACAGATGATTGTAACAGCCCTCTGCACACTTTAGCTGATGCTGGCTACATGGCAATTTTATTCACAGACTCAGCTTTACCATTGCCGGTTCAAATGCTATTACGGCTCTACTCTATTACATTAAAATACTAGCTATATGTGTGGGTCACCTAGATCTACATCACTGTGCCCCCCATTTTTAAATAATAAATAACGGTTACGTTTAATACCAGCTTAAAGCCTTTACCATTTATTTTTTTTCAAGTGAGTCAGTTATTAACTAAACCTCACAACACTGGTCCGGTCTTGCAATAATGTACACACAGTGACTGCAGTGCGCACACACACACACACACACACACTATGGTAGTCTCTATAAGAGCACTACCGTGTGTGTATATGTAGTGAACACATTGTTTGCATTTATTGGTGGTCATGATGATTGATTCAGGGGCAGGGGGCCAGGTACAGTGTGTGTGGTTCTGAGTGTCTGTTTAAAAAGCAGGGCAGCCGCTCCCTTACCTGCTCTGACTGCTGCTCTCCACACTATACAGCTGCCGGCCCGGCCCGGCCTGGCCCAACCCTGACCTGACAGCCCGGCCCACCGGGATTTTCCCCGGTATCCCGGTGGCCCAATCCGGCCCTGTGTGGGGTACCATCATCAGCAGAGGTAACAAAGTTGCTGGGTTGAGAGAGGTACAGCAGAGGATAGTGATATTAGAAGGTACAAGGAGCAATGTCTCATACCTAGTGAGGTGTTGGTTTGAGAAATGTTGTGTATTTGTCTGATTGAGTAAGAGGTGTACTGCGTGTGGCACATAAATGTGTAAAGAATCTCCCTGTACAAGCTCCATTCCTCTATTTTGGCATTTGAAATAGCTGATTTAGTCTGTGGCATACCCACCCATAGTAAACATTTTATACTGGAGTCTCAGCTATCAATCAGCCCAAGTAAACAAGCCAGCATAAGAAACCAGACTCACAGGGGTGCAGGATAGTTAAAGGGACAGTTTACCCAAATTAATAATATTTTTAATTGAAACTGTTAACATAGTTAAATGCACTAGTGCTGAACATACAATAAACCTCATTTTCTTTCTCTGTAAATATTTTTTTGAAATCTCAGATTTTAAATCAGTTTGCATGTGCCCCTTTAAATATTTTTTTGGTTTCCCTGTCTTCTGTGCATAGCTTATGCTACACCCCTGACTCTGTGTTGAGCAGTGAGCAGTTTTAGAGCTTGAATACATTCAGGTCAGTGATATCTCTCAGTTTGCAACTTATTTGAAGAGAAAAAAAACAATACGTTTGCAACATGCAATTCCACTCCTATATTAGAACACACTGTTACACAGACCTGTATGTATTCAACTCAGAAGTCAAATCCACATAGGTATGAAGCCTCAATCAGCTGGAAAGCAAATGTAACTTTTCCCCACTGCCAGTCTCACAGATCGCAGCACAAAGACTGCAGGCAGCAGCTGTCATCAGTTCAGTTTGCATTACAGGGATGATTGATTTACATTGCCTAAATGTCTGCTATCTAAACGGCAGGTTTTATATTATATATATATACAAGGAAAGGTCTCTGCACAAGGTGGTTATGTAACCAAACTACTGTAAAACAAACTAAAAAAAAAAATATCCGGGTCTTATGCAATTATTATGCTTCCAGAGAAAGTTAAATGTAAAGTGTGGGGAGTGATATTTTCTCCAACATAGGTGTGTCCGGTCCACGGCGTCATCCTTACTTGTGGGATATTCTCTTCCCCAACAGGAAATGGCAAAGAGCCCAGCAAAGCTGGTCACATGATCCCTCCTAGGCTCCGCCTACCCCAGTCATTCTCTTTGCCGTTGTACAGGCAACATCTCCACGGAGATGGCTTAGAGTTTTTTAGTGTTTAACTGTAGTTTTTATTATTCAATCAAGAGTTTGTTATTTTGAAATAGTGCTGGTATGTACTATTTACTCAGAAACAGAAAAGAGATGAAGATTTCTGTTTGTATGAGGAAAATGATTTTAGCAACCGTCACTAAAATCCATGGCTGTTCCACACAGGACTGTTGAGAGCAATTAACTTCAGTTGGGGGAACAGAGAGCAGTCTCTTGCTGCTTGAGGTATGACACATTCTAACAAGACGATGTAATGCTGGAAGCTGTCATTTTCCCTATGGGATCCGGTAAGCCATGTTTATTACGATCGTAAATAAGGGCTTCACAAGGGCTTATTAAGACTGTAGACTTTTTCTGGGCTAAATCGATTCATTATTAACACATATTTAGCCTTGAGGAATCATTTTATTTGGGTATTTTGATATAATAATATCGGCAGGCACTGTTTTAGACACCTTATTCTTTAGGGGCTTTCCCAAAGCATAGGCAGAGCCTCATTTTCGCGCCGGTGTTGCGCACTTGTTTTTGAGAGGCATGGCATGCAGTCGCATGTGAGAGGAGCTCTGATACTTAGAAAAGACTTTCTGAAGGCGTCATTTGGTATCGTATTCCCCTTTGGGCTTGGTTGGGTCTCAGCAAAGCAGATACCAGGGACTGTAAAGGGGTTAAAGTTCAAAACGGCTCCGGTTCCGTTATTTTAAGGGTTAAAGCTTCCAAATTTGGTGTGCAATACTTTTAAGGCTCTAAGACACTGTGGTGAAAATTTGGTGAATTTTGAACTATTCCTTCATGTTTTTTCGCAATTGCAGTAATAAAGTGTGTTCAGTTTAAAATTTAAAGTGACAGTAACGGTTTTATTTTAAAACGTTTTTTGTACTTGTTATCAAGTTTATGCCTGTTTAACATGTCTGAACTACCAGATAGACTGTGTTCTGAATGTGGGGAAGCCAGAATTCCTATTCATTTAAATAAATGTGATTTATGTGACAATGATGCCCAAGATGATTCCTCAAGTGAGGGGAGTAAGCATGGTACTGCATCATTCCCTCCTTCGTCTACACGAGTCTTGCCCACTCAGGAGGCCCCTAGTACATCTAGCGCGCCAATACTCCTTACTATGCAACAATTAACGGCTGTAATGGATAATTCTGTCAAAAGCATTTTAGCCAAAATGAACACTTATCAGCGTAAGCGCGACTGCTCTGTTTTAGATTCTGAAGAGCATGACGACGCTGATAATAATGTTTCTGAAGGGCCCCTAACCCAGTCTGATGGGGCCAGGGAGGTTTTGTCTGAGGGAGAAATTACTGATTCAGGGAACATTTCTCAACATGCTGAACCTGATGTGATTACATTTAAATTTAAGTTGGAACATCTCCGCATTCTGCTTAAGGAGGTATTATCCACTCTGGATGATTGTGACAAGTTGGTCATCCCAGAGAAACTATGTAAAATGGACAAGTTCCTAGAGGTGCCGGGGCTCCCAGAAGCTTTTCCTATACCCAAGCGGGTGGCGGACATTGTTAATAAAGAATGGGAAAGGCCCGGTATTCCTTTCGTCCCTCCCCCCATATTTAAAAAATTGTTTCCTATGGTCGACCCCAGAAAGGACTTATGGCAGACAGTCCCCAAGGTCGAGGGAGCGGTTTCCACTTTAAACAAACGCACCACTATACCCATAGAGGATAGTTGTGCTTTCAAAGATCCTATGGATAAAAAATTAGAAGGTTTGCTTAAAAAGATGTTTGTTCAGCAGGGTTACCTTCTACAACCAATTTCATGCGTTGTCCCTGTCGCTACAGCTGCATGTTTCTGGTTCGATGAGCTGATAAAGGCGGTCGATAGTGATTCTCCTCCTTATGAGGAGATTATGGACAGAATCAATGCTCTCAAATTGGCTAATTCTTTTACCCTAGACGCCACTTTGCAATTGGCTAGGTTAGCGGCTAAGAATTCTGGGTTTGCTATTGTGGCGCGCAGAGCGCTTTGGTTGAAATCTTGGTCGGCTGATGCGTCTTCCAAGAACAAGCTACTTAACATTCCTTTCAAGGGGAAAACGCTGTTTGGCCCTGACTTGAAAGAGATTATCTCTGATATCACTGGGGGTAAGGGCCACGCCCTTCCTCAGGATCGGCCTTTCAAGGCAAAAAATAAACCTAATTTTCGTCCCTTTCGTAGAAACGGACCAGCCCAAAGTGCTACGTCCTCTAAGCAAGAGGGTAATACTTCTCAAGCCAAGCCAGCTTGGAGACCAATGCAAGGCTGGAACAAGGGAAAGCAGGCCAAGAAACCTGCCACTGCTACCAAGACAGCATGAAATGTTGGCCCCCGATCTGGGACCGGATCTGGTGGGGGGCAGACTCTCTCTCTTCGCTCAGGCTTGGGCAAGAGATGTTCTGGATCCTTGGGCGCTAGAAATAGTCTCCCAAGGTTATCTTCTGGAATTCAAGGGGCTTCCCCCAAGGGGGAGGTTCCACAGGTCTTCAGACCACATAAAAAGACAGGCATTCTTACATTGTGTAGAAGACCTGTTAAAAATGGGAGTGATTCATCCTGTTCCATTAAGAGAACAAGGGATGGGGTTCTACTCCAATCTGTTCATAGTTCCCAAAAAAGAGGGAACGTTCAGACCAATCTTAGATCTCAAGATCTTAAACAAGTTTCTCAAGGTTCCATCGTTCAAGATGGAAACCATTCGAACTATTCTTCCTTCCATCCAGGAAGGTCAATTCATGACCACGGTGGATTTAAAGGATGCGTATCTACATATTCCTATCCACAAGGAACATCATCGGTTCCTAAGGTTCGCATTCCTGGACAAGCATTACCAGTTCGTGGCGCTTCCTTTCGGATTAGCCACTGCTCCAAGGATTTTCACAAAGGTACTAGGGTCCCTTCTAGCTGTGCTAAGACCAAGGGGCATTGCTGTAGTACCTTATTTGGACGACATTCTGATTCAAGCGTCGTCCCTTCCTCAAGCAAAGGCTCACACGGACATAGTCCTGGCCTTTCTCAGATCTCACGGATGGAAAGTGAACGTGGAAAAGAGTTCTCTATCTCCGTCAACAAGGGTTCCCTTCTTGGGAACAATAATAGACTCCTTAGAAATGAGGATATTTCTGACAGAGGCCAGAAAAACAAAGCTTCTAGACTCTTGTTGGATACTTCATTCCGTTCCTCTTCCTTCCATAGCTCAGTGCATGGAAGTGATCGGGTTGATGGTAGCGGCAATGGACATAGTTCCTTTTGCGCGCATTCATCTAAGACCATTACAACTGTGCATGCTCAGTCAGTGGAATGGGGATTATACAGACTTGTCTCCGAAGATACAAGTAAATCAGAGGACCAGAGACTCACTCCGTTGGTGGCTGTCCCTGGACAACTTGTCACAAGGGATGACATTCCGCAGACCAGAGTGGGTCATTGTCACGACCGACGCCAGTCTGATGGGCTGGGGCGCGGTCTGGGGATCCCTGAAAGCTCAGGGTCTTTGGTCTCGGGAAGAATCTCTTCTACCGATAAATATTCTGGAACTGAGAGCGATATTCAATGCTCTCAAGGCTTGGCCTCAGCTAGCGAGGGCCAAGTTCATACGGTTTCAATCAGACAACATGACAACTGTTGCGTACATCAACCATCAGGGGGGAACAAGGAGTTCCCTAGCGATGGAAGAAGTGACCAAAATCATTCTATGGGCGGAGTCTCACTCCTGCCACCTGTCCGCTATCCACATCCCAGGAGTGGAAAATTGGGAAGCGGATTTTCTGAGTCGTCAGACATTGCATCCGGGGGAGTGGGAACTCCATCCGGAAATCTTTGCCCAAGTCACTCAGCTGTGGTGCGTTCCAGACATGGATCTGATGGCCTCTCGTCAGAACTTCAAAGTTCCTTGCTACGGGTCCAGATCCAGGGATCCCAAGGCGGCTCTAGTGGATGCACTAGTAGCACCTTGGACCTTCAAACTAGCTTATGTGTTCCCGCCGTTTCCTCTCATCCCCAGGCTGGTAGCCAGGATCAATCAGGAGAGGGCGTCGGTGATCTTGATAGCTCCTGCGTGGCCACGCAGGACTTGGTATGCAGATCTGGTGAATATGTCATCGGCTCCACCTTGGAAGCTACCTTTGAGACGAGACCTTCTTGTTCAGGGTCCGTTCGAACATCCGAACCTGGTTTCACTCCAGCTGACTGCTTGGAGATTGAACGCTTGATCTTATCGAAGCGAGGGTTCTCAGATTCTGTTATCGATACTCTTGTTCAGGCCAGAAAGCCTGTAACTAGAAAGATTTACCACAAAATTTGGAAAAAATATATCTGTTGGTGTGAATCTAAAGGATTCCCTTGGGACAAGGTTAAGATTCCTAAGATTCTATCCTTCCTTCAAGAAGGATTGGAAAAAGGATTATCTGCAAGTTCCCTGAAGGGACAGATTTCTGCCTTGTCTGTGTTACTTCACAAAAAGCTGGCAGCTGTGCCAGATGTTCAAGCCTTTGTTCAGGCTCTGGTTAGAATTAAGCCTGTTTACAAACCTTTGACTCCTCCTTGGAGTCTCAATTTAGTTCTTTCAGTTCTTCAGGGGGTTCCGTTTGAACCCTTACATTCCGTTGATATTAAGTTATTATCTTGGAAAGTTTTGTTTTTAGTTGCAATTTCTTCTGCTAGAAGAGTTTCAGAATTATCTGCTCTGCAGTGTTCTCCTCCTTATCTGGTGTTCCATGCAGATAAGGTGGTTTTACGTACTAAACCTGGTTTTCTTCCAAAAGTTGTTTCTAACAAAAACTTTAACCAGGAGATTATCGTACCTTCTCTGTGTCCGAAACCAGTTTCAAAGAAGGAACGTTTGTTGCACAATTTGGATGTTGTTCGCGCTCTAAAATTCTATTTAGAAGCTACAAAGGATTTTAGACAAACATCTTCCTTGTTTGTTGTTTATTCCGGTAAAAGGAGAGGTCAAAAAGCAACTTCTACCTCTCTCTCTTTTTGGATTAAAAGCATCATCAGATTGGCTTACGAGACTGCCGGACGGCAGCCTCCCGAAAGAATCACAGCTCATTCCACTAGGGCTGTGGCTTCCACATGGGCCTTCAAGAACGAGGCTTCTGTTGATCAGATATGTAGGGCAGCGACTTGGTCTTCACTGCACACTTTTACCAAATTTTACAAGTTTGATACTTTTGCTTCTTCTGAGGCTATTTTTGGGAGAAAGGTTTTGCAAACCGTGGTGCCTTCCATTTAGGTGACCTGATTTGCTCCCTCCCTTCATCCGTGTCCTAAAGCTTTGGTATTGGTTCCCACAAGTAAGGATGACGCCGTGGACCGGACACACCTATGTTGGAGAAAACAGAATTTATGTTTACCTGATAAATTACTTTCTCCAACGGTGTGTCCGGTCCACGGCCCGCCCTGGTTTTTTTAATCAGGTCTGATAATTTATTTTCTTTAACTACAGTCACCACGGTACCATATGGTTTCTCCTATGCAAATATTCCTCCTTAACGTCGGTCGAATGACTGGGGTAGGCGGAGCCTAGGAGGGATCATGTGACCAGCTTTGCTGGGCTCTTTGCCATTTCCTGTTGGGGAAGAGAATATCCCACAAGTAAGGATGACGCCGTGGACCGGACACACCGTTGGAGAAAGTAATTTATAAGGTAAACATAAATTCTGTTTTTATTTATTTTGTTAGCTGCTGATTGTGTGTGCACATTGGAGGTTTACTGTCTTTAGCATATCATTTATTAAAGCACTTTGATTGGCCATGGGGCAGGGTAATACAGCAGTGTAGCACTGCCCTTTTATCAGGGCATTCCAGGTACATTTACATGAACTGCTAAGAAGACAAAAAAAATGTAAAAAAATATATATATTTTACAAACTACTACATTTATGTATTATCTACTTTACTTGTTAATTCAGTGTTATTGCTGCTCATGGACTCCTTTCTCATGAGTGAACTGGCCCTTTAAGTAATAAAATGACAATTTTCCATTGCTCTGTCTAAGCACTGAGCTCTGATTTTACAGACAAATATAAGATAAGGAACACAACGAGATATGCTCATTATCTGAAATTCAACCCATTGCACTAAACTGTGTTTTGAAAGCACAAAACCAGCTACTTCATATATACAAATACACAGGCAAATGCAATTTCTCCTACATTTTATACTATGCAGCTTGTATAACAAGTCATTGAAAATACATTAATATAAAAACTATTTTACAGTGTACTGTCCCTTTAAGGACTAACCATTTATAACATGTATATTACATTTTCAAACTAGCCATGTTTAAGACACTTGTCCTATTTACCATAAAAATGTTACTTCTTTACTGTATCATAACCTGCATATTTAACTAAGAGCCATCACAGCATAAATAAGGGGCGCGATCCGATATAGATCGCAGTTTGCGGCGCAAGCGAGGGAACCCGCGTTGCCCGCAGTTTCAGCTCGCAACTCGAGCTATCCAATATGCGGCGCCGTCACTTGCTAAAGTGGCGCAAGGCTCACAAACCAGCGATGTCCAGAAATCTGCGTAAGTACAGATTTTTGGAGTCGCCAGTGACTTGCGCCACATTAGAATCTGCCGGCGCCTATAAAACCTGACTAAAGTCTAAATCACCCGCACTGTCTAACACGCCTCCTAAACATAGCCCGACACGTCTAACCCTCTATCCGCTATCCCCCCTCACTAGCCTAACAATAAAAAAAGTTATTAACCCCTAAACCGCCGCTCCCGTACCCCGCCGCCAGCTATATTAAATCTATAACCCCCTAAAGTGAGCCCCTAACACCGCCGCCATCTCTATTAAAATTATTAACCCAGAATGTAAGCCCCTTACACCACCGCCATCTCTATTAAAATTATTAACCCCTAATTTAATCTACCTACCCCGCCGCCAGCTATATTATCTATATTAACCCTAAGTATATTATAGTTAATATAGTTATTACATTATATATATTAACTATATTAACCCTAATTATATTAGGGTTAATATAGTTACTATAGTATTTATATTAACTATATTAACTCTATCTAACCCTAACACCCCTAACTAAATTTATATTAAATTAATCTAATTCATATTATAAACAAAAATATTCCTATTTAAATCTAAATACTTACCTATAAAATAAACCCTAAGATAGCTACAATATAATTAATAATTACATTGTAGCTATGTTAGGGTTAATATTTATTTTACAGGTAAATTGTTAATTATTTTAACTAGGTATAATAGTTATTAAATAGTTATTAACTATTTAATATCTACCTAGTTAAAATAATTACCCAATTACCTGTAAAATAAATCCCAACCTAAGTTACAAATACACCTACACTATCAATAAATTAAATAAACTACAAATATCTATCTAAAAATACAATTAAATTAACTAAACTAAGTTACAAAAAAAACAAACACTAAATTACAAAAAATAAAAAAAAGATTACAAGATTTTTAAGCTAATTACACCTATTCTAAGCCCCCTAATAAAATAATAAAGCCCCCCAAAATAAAAAAAAATCCCTGCCCTATTCTAAATTAAAAAAAGTTCAAAGCTCTTTACCTTACCAGCCCTTAAAAGGGCCTTTTGTGGGGCATGCCCCAAAGAATTCAGCTCTTTTGCATTTAAAAACATATACAATACCCCCCCCCCCCCATTACAACCCACCACCCACATACCCCTATTCTAATAGCCACCCAAACCCCCTTAAAAAAGCCTAACACTAACCCCCTGAAGATCTCCCTACCTTGTCTTCACCACACCGGGCCGAACTCCTCATCCGATCCGGGCGATGTCTTGCTCCAAGCGGCAAAGAAGAATTCTTCCTCCGGCGATGTCTTCCTCCAAGCGGCAAAGAAGAATTCTTCCTCCCGGCGACGTCTTCCTCCAAGTGGCAGCAAAGTCTTCTTCCTTCCGGCAGCATCTTCCATGAAGCGGCATCTTCAATCTTCTTTCTTCGCTCCTCCACCACGGAGCATCCATCCCGGCCGACGACTGAACGACGAATGAGGTACCTTTAAATGACGTCATCCAAGATGGCGTCCGCCAAATTCCGATTGGCTGATAGGATTCTATCAGCCAATCGGAATTAAGATTGGTTCAGCCAATCGGATTGAACTTGAATCTGATTGGCTGATTCAATCAGCCAATCAGATTTTTCTAACTTAATTCCGATTGGCTGATAGAATCCTATCAGCCAATCGGAATTCGGTGGACGCCATCTTGGATGACGTCATTTAAAGATACCTCATTCGTCGTTCAGTCGTCGGCCGGGATGGATGCTCCGCGGTGGCGGAGCGAAGATAGAAGATTGAAGATGCCGCTTCATGGAAGATGCTGCCGGAAGGAAGAAGACTTTGCTGCCGCTTGGAGGAAGACGTCGCCGGGAGGAAGAATTCTTCTTTGCCGCTTGGAGGAAGACATCGCCGGAGGAAGAATTCTTCTTTGCCGCTTGGAGCAAGACATCGCCCGGATCGGATGAGGAGTTCGGCCCGGTGTGGTGAAGACAAGGTAGGGAGATCTTCAGGGGGGTAGTGTTAGGCTTTTTTAAGGGGGGTTTGGGTGGGTTTAGAATAGGGGTATGTGGGTGGTGGGTTGTAATGGGGGGGTATTGTATATGTTTTTAAATGCAAAAGAGCTGAATTCTTTGGGGCATGCCCCACAAAAGGCCCTTTTAATGGCTGGTAAGGTAAAGAGCTTTGAACTTTTTTTAATTTAGAATAGGGCAGGGAATTTTTTTTATTTTGGGGGGCTTTATTATTTTATTAGGGGGCTTAGAATAGGTGTAATTAGCTTAAAAATCTTGTAATCTTTTTTTTATTTTTTGTAATTTAGTGTTTGTTTTTTTTGTAATTTAGTTTAGTTAATTTAATTGTATTTTTAGATAGATATTTGTAGTTTATTTAATTTATTGATAGTGTAGGTGTATTTGTAACTTAGGTTAGGATTTATTTTACAGGTAATTGGGTAATTATTTTAACTAGGTAGATATTAAATAGTTAATAACTATTTAATAGCTATTATACCTAGTTAAAATAATTAACAATTTACCTGTAAAATAAATATTAACCCTAACATAGCTACAATGTAATTATTAATTATATTGTAGCTATCTTAGGGTTTATTTTATAGGTAAGTATTTAGATTTAAATAGGAATGTTTTAGTTTATAATATGAATTAGATTAATTTAATATAAATTTAGTTAGGGGTGTTAGGGTTAGATAGAGTTAATATAGTTAATATAAATACTATAGTAACTATATTAACCCTAATATAATTAGGGTTAATATAGTTAATATATATAATGTAATAACTATATTAACTATAATATACTTAGGGTTAATATAGATAATATAGCTGGCGGCGGGGTAGGTAGATTAAATTAGGGGTTAATAATTTTAATAGAGATGGCGGCGGTGTAAGGGGCTTACATTAGGGGTTAATAATATTAATATAGCTGGCGGCGGTATAGGGGGATTAGATTAGGGGTTAATAATTTTTATATAGGTGGCGGCGGTGTAAGGGGTCAGATTAGGGGATAGATAAGGTAGATGGCGGCGGTTTTAGGGGCTCACAGTAGGGGGTTAGTTTATGTAGATGGCGGCGGGGTCCGGGAGCGGCGGTTTAGGGGTTAATAACTTTATTAGGGATTTCGGGGGGGGGATCGTGGTTGACAGGTAGATAGACATTGCGCATGTGTTAGGTGTTAGGTTTTATTTAGCAGATCGCGGGTGACAGGTAGATAGACATTGCGCATGCGTTAGGTGTTAGGCTTATTTTCTAGCTAGTTTAGGGAGTTACGGGGCTCCAATAGTCAGTGTAAGGCTTCTTACGGTTGCTTTTTGTGGCGAGGTGAAAATGGAGTAAGATTTCTCCATTTTCGCCACGTAAGTCCTTACGCTGCATATTGGATACCAAACTGCGCTGGTTTGGTATACCTGCCTATGGCCCAAAAAACTACGGGCGACGGCAGAAATATACGGGCGTAACTTCTAGGTTACGCCGTATATGTGATACCAAACCAGCGTAAATATTGGCGTCACCGGCTTTTGCGGGCGACGATTTTTATCGGATCGACCCCAAGATTACACAGTAATATGTTACCAATTTATATTAAATCTCTACTGAATTACTCTACTTGCAACAGAAACAGACCCATATACTTTAGATATATTTAATAGCATATAGCGTATAGTCTTTTCTATTCTCCTGTGTTTAAAGGGACAGTAAACCTTAAAAATAATGTTATACAATTCTGCACATAGTGCAGAATTATATAACATTATAGTAGCCAAACATTAAAAAACATAATTGTACCCTATTAATTTAAAAAAAACAAACGCTGGTTCACAGACCCGCTCTCTGCTCTCTGCTGAGCGGGTCTGTTATATTTAGTCAGCGCATCGGGCCAGCTGTATAGTCACAGCCCGACCCGACCGCGCAATAAGACTAAGTGCAGCTCGCTCCTGTGACAGTGAAGTAACTAGGAAAGTATACAATGGTGGAAGTGATTTTAAGTCTGGTAAATATAAAAGTTAGTTGTTTTTTTTTCTGACAAGTGATTAAGAGGTTGATTAAGGTATGTTATGTGCGTAATGTAAGATTCATGCAAGGAGTTAAAGGGACAGTAAACCTTAAAAATAATGTTATATAATTCTGCACATAGTGCAGAATTATATAACATTATAGTAGCCAAACATTAAAAAACATAATTGTACCCTATTAATTTAAAAAAACAAACGCTGTTTCACAGACCCGCTCTCTGCTGAGCGGGTCTGTTATATTTAGTCAGCGCATCGGGCCAGCTGTATAGTCACAGCCCGGCCCGACCGCGCTATAAGACTAAGTGCAGCTCGCTCCTGTGACAGGGTCAAAAGAGGGGGCGCTGATTTATGAGGATAGCTATATCTCAAAAAACAACAATGTTACAGACGTGAAAATTGGTATTTAGATTCTACTTGAAAAATAAGGAAACACGTATTTTACCATTTTCTCAAAATCCACTTAAGGGGGATCAAAAGGGGGGGCTGATTTATGAGGATACCTATATCTCAAAAACCGACGATGTAACAGACATGAACATTGGTATTTAGATTCTTCTTGAAAAATAAAGAAACACATGTTTTACCATTTCCCCAAAATTCACTTAAAGGGACATAATACTCATATGCTAAATCACTTGAAACTGATGCAGTATAACTGTAAAAAGCTGACAGGAAAATATCACCTGAGAATCTCTATGTAAAAAAGGAAGATATTTTACCTCACAGTCTCCTCAGCTCAGCAGATTAAGTTCTGTGTAAAAGGTTATACTCAGCTGCTCCCAGCTGCAGGTAAAAATAAAAAAAAAATGAAGAAATGAACAGCAGCCAATCAGCATCAACAGTGCTGAGGTCATGAACTCTTACTGTGATCTCATGAGATTTGACTTAACTCTCATGAGATTTCATTGTAAGCTTCCTTTACCTGATTGGTGAAATAATATGAGAGTTCACGAGGCTCATCCTTTCAGCTGTCCCAGGACAGACACACTAACATGCTGCTTAGAAATCCTTTACAATGAGAGGTGGCTACTGAGGAACTTTTGAGGTAAAATAGCTTTCTTTTTTACATAGAGATGTTCAGGAGATATTTTCTAGTCAGCTTTTTACAGCTATGCTACATCATTTTCAAGTGTTTAAACATTTAGGTATTATGGCCCTTTAAGGAAGGTCAAAAGGTGTGGGGGGTGATTTATGAGAATACCTATATCTCAAAAATCTATGATGTTACAGACGTGAACATTGGTATTTAGATTCTCCTTAAAAAATAAAGAAACACATGCTTTACTATTTCCCCAAAATCTACTTAAGGGGGTCAAAAGGGGGGGGGGGGGCTGATTTATGAAGATACCTATATCTCAAAAACCGACAATGTTACAGACGTGAAAATTGGTATTTAGATTTTCCTTTTAAAATAAAGAAACACGTGTTTTACCATTTCCCCCAAATCCACTTAAGGGAGATACCTATATCTCAAAAACCGACAATGTTATAGACGTGAAAATTGGTATTTAGATTCTCCTTAAAAAATAAAAAAACACGTGTTTTAACATTTCCTGAAAATCCACTTAAGGGGGGTCAAAAGGGGGGTGATTTATGAGGATGCCTATATCTCAAAAACCAAAGATGTTACAGATATGAAAATTGGTATTTAGATTCTTCTTTAAAAATAAAGAAATGTGCTTTAACATTTCCCGAAAATCCACTTTAGGTGGGATCAAAAGTGGGGTGATTTATGAGGATACCTATATCTCGAAAACCAAAGATGTAACTGATGTGAAAATTGGTATTTACATTCTCCTTTAAAAATAAATAAACATGTTTTTCCATTTCCCTAACATCCACTTAAGGGAGTGGGGGGTGGATTTATGAGGATACCTGTATCTCAAAAAACAAATATGTTACAGATATGAAAATTGGTATTTAGATTACGAGAAACACAGAGAATTAAGAAAACTCAAGAAGTTCATGTTAGCGAGTGTGTAACCTGAATGGGCACACACGTGAGGGCACATCATTGCGAGTGGTCAGGTTATTCGCTATTTCTCCAACATAGGTGTGTCCGGTCCACGGCGTCATCCTTACTTGTGGGATATTCTCTTCCCCAACAGGAAATGGCAAAGAGCCCAGCAAAGCTGGTCACATGATCCCTCCTAGGCTCCGCCTACCCCAGTCATTCTCTTTGCCGTTGTACAGGCAACATCTCCACGGAGATGGCTTAGAGTTTTTTAGTGTTTAACTGTAGTTTTTATTATTCAATCAAGAGTTTGTTATTTTAAAATAGTGCTGGTATGTACTATTTACTCTGAAACAGAAAAGAGATGAAGATTTCTGTTTGTATGAGGAAAATGATTTTAGCAACCGTTACTAAAATCCATGGCTGTTCCACACAGGACTGTTGAGAGGAATTAACTTCAGTTGGGGGAACAGTGAGCAGTCTCTTGCTGCTTGAGGTATGACACATTCTAACAAGACGATGTAATGCTGGAAGCTGTCATTTTCCCTATGGGATCCGGTAAGCCATTTTTATTAAGATAGTAAATAAGGGCTTCACAAGGGCTTATTAAGACTGTAGACTTTTTCTGGGCTAAATCGATTCATATATTACACATATTTAGCCTTGAGGAATCATTTAATCTGGGTATTTTGATAAGATTATATCGGCAGGCACTGTTTTAGACACCTTATTCTTTAGGGGCTTTCCCAAATCATAGGCAGAGCCTCATTTTCGCGCCGGTGTTGCGCACTTGTTTTTGAGAGGCATGACATGCAGTCGCATGTGTGAGGAGCTCTGATACATAGAAAAGACTTTCTGAAGGCGTCATTTGGTATCGTATTCCCTTTTGGGCTTGGTTGGGTCTCAGCAAAGCAGATACCAGGGACTGTAAAGGGGTTAAAGTTAAAAACGGCTCCGGTTCCGTTATTTTAAGGGTTAAAGCTTCCAAATTTGGTGTGCAATACTTTTAAGGCTTTAAGACACTGTGGTGAAATTTTGGGGAATTTTGAACAATTCCTTCATATTTTTTCGCAATTGCAGTAATAAAGTGTGTCCAGTTTAAAATTTAAAGTGACAGTAACGGTTTTATTTTAAAACGTTTTTTGTACTTTGTTATCAAGTTTATGCCTGTTTAACATGTCTGAACTACCAGATAGACTGTGTTCTGAATGTGGGGAAGCCAGAGTTCCTTCTCATTTAAATAAATGTGATTTATGTGACAATGACAATGATGCCCAAGATGATTCCTCAAGTGAGGGGAGTAAGCATGGTACTGCATCATTCCCTCCTTCGTCTACACGAGTCTTGCCCACTCAGGAGGCCCCTAGTACATCTAGCGCGCCAATACTCCTTACTATGCAACAATTAACGGCTGTAATGGATAATTCTATCAAAAACATTTTAGCCAAAATGCCCACTTATCAGCGTAAGCGCGACTGCTCTGTTTTAGATACTGAAGAGCATGACGACGCTGATGATAATGGTTCTGAAAGGCCCCTACACCAGTCTGATGGGGCCAGGGAGGTTTTGTCTGAGGGAGAAATTTCAGATTCAGGGAAAATTTCTCAACAAGCTGAACCTGATGTGATTACATTTAAATTTAAGTTGGAACATCTCCGCGCTCTGCTTAAGGAGGTATTATCCACTCTGGATGATTGTGAGAATTTGGTCATCCCAGAGAAACTATGTAAAATGGACAAGTTCCTAGAGGTCCCGGGGCTCCCAGAAGCTTTTCCTATACCCAAGCGGGTGGCGGACATTGTAAATAAAGAATGGGAAAGGCCCGGTATACCTTTCGTCCCTCCCCCCATTTTTAAAAAATTGTTTCCTATGGTCGACCCCAGAAAGGACTTATGGCAGACAGTCCCCAAGGTCGAGGGAGCGGTTTCCACTTTAAACAAACGCACCACTATACCCATAGAAGATAGTTGTGCTTTCAAAGATCCTATGGATAAAAAATTAGAAGGTTTACTTAAAAAGATGTTTGTTCAGCAGGGTTACCTTCTACAACCAATTTCATGCATTGTCCCTGTCGCTACAGCCGCGTGTTTCTGGTTCGATGAGCTAGTAAAGGCGGTCGATAGTGATTCTCCTCCTTATGAGGAGATTATGGACAGAATCAATGCTCTCAAATTGGCTAATTCTTTCACCCTAGACGCCACTTTGCAATTGGCTAGGTTAGCGGCTAAGAATTCTGGGTTTGCTATTGTGGCGCGCAGAGCGCTTTGGTTGAAATCTTGGTCAGCTGATGCGTCTTCCAAGAACAAACTACTTAATATTCCTTTCAAGGGGAAAACGCTGTTTGGCCCTGACTTGAAAGAGATTATCTCTGATATCACTGGGCTTAAGGGCCACGCCCTTCCTCAGGATCGGCCTTTCAAGGCCAAAAATAAACCTAATTTTCGTCCCTTTCGTAGAAACGGACCAGCCCAAAGTGCTACGTCCTCTAAGCAAGAGGGTAATACTTCTCAAGCCAAGCAAGCTTGGAGACCAATGCAAGGCTGGAACAAGGGAAAGCAGGCCAAGAAACCTGCCACTGCTACCAAGACAGCATGAAATGTTGGCCCCCGATCCGGGACCGGATCTGGTGGGGGGCAGACTCTCTCTCTTCGCTCAGGCTTGGGCAAGAGATGTTCTGGATCCTTGGGCACTAGAAATAGTCTCCCAAGGTTATCTTCTGGAATTCAAGGGGCTTCCCCCAAGGGGGAGGTTCCACAGGTCTCAGTTGTCTTCAGACCACATAAAAAGACAGGCATTCTTACATTGTGTAGAAGACCTGTTAAAAATGGGAGTGATTCATCCTGTTCCATTAGGAGAACAAGGGATGGGGTTCTACTCCAATCTGTTCATAGTTCCCAAAAAAGAGGGAACGTTCAGACCAATCTTAGATCTCAAGATCTTAAACAAGTTTCTCAAGGTTCCATCGTTCAAAATGGAAACCATTCGAACAATTCTTCCTTCCATCCAGGAAGGTCAATTCATGACCACGGTGGATTTAAAGGATGCGTATCTACATATTCCTATCCACAAGGAACATCATCGGTTCCTAAGGTTCGCATTCCTGGACAAGCATTACCAGTTCGTGGCGCTTCCTTTCGGATTAGCCACTGCTCCAAGGATTTTCACAAAGGTACTAGGGTCCCTTCTAGCGGTGCTAAGACCAAGGGGCATTGCGGTAGTACCTTACTTGGACGACATTCTGATTCAAGCGTCGTCCCTTCCTCAAGCAAAGGCTCACACGGACATCGTCCTGGCCTTTCTCAGATCTCACGGATGGAAAGTGAACGTGGAAAAGAGTTCTCTATCTCCGTCGACAAGGGTTCCCTTCTTGGGAACAATAATAGACTCCTTAGAAATGAGGATTTTTCTGACAGAGGCCAGAAAAACAAAACTTCTAAACTCTTGTCGGATACTTCATTCCGTTCCTCTTCCTTCCATAGCGCAGTGCATGGAAGTGATAGGTTTGATGGTAGCGGCAATGGACATAGTTCCTTTTGCGCGCATTCATCTAAGACCATTACAACTGTGCATGCTCAGTTGGTCTCGGGAAGAATCTCTTCTACCGATAAATATTCTGGAACTGAGAGCGATATTCAATGCTCTCAAGGCTTGGCCTCAGCTAGCGAGGGCCAAGTTCATACGGTTTCAATCAGACAACATGACGACTGTTGCGTACATCAACCATCAGGGGGGAACAAGGAGTTCCCTGGCGATGGAAGAAGTGACCAAAATCATTCAATGGGCGGAGACTCACTCCTGCCACCTGTCTGCAATCCACATCCCAGGAGTGGAAAATTGGGAAGCGGATTTTCTGAGTCGTCAGACATTGCATCCGGGGGAGTGGGAACTCCATCCGGAAATCTTTGCCCAAATCACTCAACTGTGGGGCATTCCAGACATGGATCTGATGGCCTCTCGTCAGAACTTCAAAGTTCCTTGCTACGGGTCCAGATCCAGGGATCCCAAGGCGACTCTAGTAGATGCACTAGTAGCACCTTGGACCTTCAAACTAGCTTATGTATTCCCGCCGTTTCCTCTCATCCCCAGGCTGGTAGCCAGGATCAATCAGGAGAGGGCGTCGGTGATCTTGATAGCTCCTGCGTGGCCACGCAGGACTTGGTATGCAGATCTGGTGAATATGTCATCGGCTCCACCATGGAAGCTACCTTTGAGACGAGACCTTCTTGTTCAAGGTCCGTTCGAACATCCGAATCTGGTCTCACTCCAGCTGACTGCTTGGAGATTGAACGCTTGATCTTATCGAAGCGAGGGTTCTCAGATTCTGTTATTGATACTCTTGTTCAGGCCAGAAAGCCTGTAACTAGAAAAATTTACCACAAAATTTGGAAAAAATATATCTGTTGGTGTGAATCTAAAGGATTCCCTTGGGACAAGGTTAAGATTCCTAAGATTCTATCCTTCCTTCAAGAAGGATTGGAAAAAGGATTATCTGCAAGTTCCTTGAAGGGACAGATTTCTGCCTTGTCTGTGTTACTTCACAAAAAGCTGGCAGCTGTGCCAGATGTTCAAGCCTTTGTTCAGGCTCTGGTGAGAATCAAGCCTGTTTACAGACCTTTGACTCCTCCTTGGAGTCTCAACTTAGTTCTTTCAGTTCTTCAGGGGGTTCCGTTTGAACCCTTACATTCCGTTGATATTAAGTTATTATCTTGGAAAGTTTTGTTTTTGGTTGCAATTTCTTCTGCTAGAAGAGTTTCAGAATTATCTGCTCTGCAGTGTTCTCCTCCTTATCTGGTGTTCCATGCAGATAAGGTGGTTTTACGTACTAAACCTGGTTTTCTTCCAAAAGTTGTTTCTAACAAAAACATTAACCAGGAGATTATCGTACCTTCTCTGTGTCCAAAACCAGTTTCGAAGAAGGAACGTTTGTTGCACAATTTGGATGTTGTTCGCGCTCTAAAATTCTATTTAGATGCTACAAAGGATTTTAGACAAACATCTTCTTTGTTTGTTGTTTATTCCGGTAAAAGGAGAGGTCAAAAAGCAACTTCTACCTCTCTCTCTTTTTGGATTAAAAGCATCATCAGATTGGCTTACGAGACTGCCGGACGGCAGCCTCCCGAAAGAATCACAGCTCATTCCACTAGGGCTGTGGCTTCCACATGGGCCTTCAAGAACGAGGCTTCTGTTGATCAGATATGTAGGGCAGCGACTTGGTCTTCTCTGCACACTTTTACCAAATTTTACAAGTTTGATACTTTTGCTTCTTCTGAGGCTATTTTTGGGAGAAAGGTTTTGCAAGCCGTGGTGCCTTCCATCTAGGTGACCTGATTTGCTCCCTCCCATCATCCGTGTCCTAAAGCTTTGGTATTGGTTCCCACAAGTAAGGATGACGCCGTGGACCGGACACACCTATGTTGGAGAAAACAGAATTTATGTTTACCTGATAAATTACTTTCTCCAACGGTGTGTCCGGTCCACGGCCCGCCCTGGTTTTTTAATCAGGTCTGATAATTTATTTTCTTTAACTACAGTCACCACGGTATCATATGGTTTCTCCTATGCAAATATTCCTCCTTAACGTCGGTCGAATGACTGGGGTAGGCGGAGCCTAGGAGGGATCATGTGACCAGCTTTGCTGGGCTCTTTGCCATTTCCTGTTGGGGAAGAGAATATCCCACAAGTAAGGATGACGCCGTGGACCGGACACACCGTTGGAGAAAGTAATTTATCAGGTAAACATAAATTCTGTTTTTTTATAATTCACAAAATCCACATGAGTGAAGCCGCGGGCAACAGCTAGTATTTATATATATTTATCTATTTATTTATTTATTTATTTATGTGTTTTACTATATATTTACTGTACATATTTAACATTCTAATGTTCTTCACTTAATGTCTTTTTATTGTAAAGACATATTTCTATGTATATCTGTATATATTCTATAGGAATATAATTATTCCTATAGATACATAGGTATAGATATGTATTTTAGATTAACAGTATCAGATTTATATAGAAAAAAATATTTAATAATGTAAAGTACATTATTTTCCATGTGAAGAACATTTGCGTTTTGCGCATCATGTTTTGCATTTTAGGTTTTAACGGGGTCGGGTTAGCTCACATAAAAACTTAGTAATCTTAAGGTGGGATATTGAAATATTACATAGAAAATATAAAAATAAATAATAAAAATTATTAAACATACTGTAAAATATTCTATATAATCTATAGACTATATCTATATATATATTTTACAGTGTTTAATATTTTTTTTCCATTTTTTAAAGGGACATTAAACCCAAAACATTTATTTCATGATTCAGATAGAGAATACAATTTTAAACAACAATCCAATTTACTACTGTTATGTAATTTGCTTTATTCTTTAGATATTCTTTGTTGAAGAAATAGAAATGGACATGGGTGAGCCAATCACACAAGGCATCTATGTGCAGCCACCAATCAGCAGCTACTGAGCCTTTTCAGCAAAGGATATCAAGAGAATGAAGCAAATTAGATAATAGGAGTAAATTAGAAAGTTGTTTCAAATTGTATGCTCTTTCTAAACCATGAAAGAAAAAAATTGGGTTTCATGTCCCTTTAAATATTAGGATTACTAAGTTTTTATGTGCGCTAACCCAGCAAAATACAATGTGCAAAACATGTATTTCCATTCCTATGTTTTTCAAATACAATTTTTTTCCCCGTTTTATTATTAAATATATATTTCTATAAATATCTGATACTGTTCCTGTAAAATACATATCTATACCTATATATCTATAATAATACATATACAGGTATAGCTATATACAGATATACATAGAAATAGGTATTTACAATAAAGACATCCTTTAAGTGATAAATATGTACTGTACATATACAGTAAAACACAAATATTTAAATACATATGTACACACATATATGAATACATACACATATTTAGACATTTACTTTCAACTAGTAATAGGCTCGCTATTTCCATTGTGCGCAAAGAGCCATGAAATATCCCCTCGTGTGCACACAACAGTTAGCGCGCCACTTATAGTCTAGCTCTTAGTGTGCTGCTTTCTCTAAAAGCTAATACACCTATTTGTTTCTCTGTTTACTACAGTTAACAAAGTTACATATACATAACTGTTGAAGCATTTATTCTATAAAATAATCAATTACTTTTATATTTTAGGAATTCTTTGAAAAAAAGAAGCTCAAATCAAAATTGAAGCTTTTGGAATCTGCTTCACCCAAAAACAGCTCTGTCAGTTTAGATCTTCTTAATCTCTTTGTTGTGAACCAAATATCCTCCAAAAGGGAAACCCCTAGTAAGTGAGTGAAAAGAAATGTACAAATGTTAAAGTGTTTACTACTGTTGTTCTCTGTATGTTATTGTAAAGCTATTTTAAACTTGATTGCTACTAGTACATCACCACCAATGAGCCAATCAGGAGCAGCAGTTACACTGCACGATAATACTCTATACTTGCACCTCCTGAGCAGGACATTACCTATGGGCTAGATTATGAGTGGAGCGCTAACAGTTACGTGCAAGCAAAAAGGGGTTTATAGCATCCATCAGGTTTTTCGCTCGTATTAAAAGTTGAAAGCATGAGCGCAATTGAAGTTAATGCTCATCAGGATAGCGCGACCTCAGAGCTCTGGTTAACTGTTTTGCAAAACAAAAAAGTGTCACAAAACACATCAAAAATACATTACAAAGTACAGTTACACTCATAATAACACCATCTAATAAAATTATTTAAAAATAAATATTGTGCAAAAAAGTTATAAGGGCTCAAACATGAGGTCTCAGCAAGCAAATGGCTTTAACATAGAGATACATACATATACATAGATGTTGTCCCCTGTAATTTCCAAGTCGTCCAGAACTAGTGGACCACTGGAAATTTCAAGCCCTGTGTGTGTGTGTATATATATATATATATATATATATATATATATATATATATATATATATACACACACTTATGCATTTTTGTATTTCTATCTAATACGAGGAGAGTCCACGGCTTGCTTCATTACTTGTGGGAAATACAGAACCTGGCCACCAGGAGGAGGCAAAGACACCCCAGCCAAAGGCTTAAATACCTTTCCCACTCCCCTCATCCCCCAGTCATTTTTTGCCTTTCCTCACAGGAGGTTGGCAGAGAAGTGTCGGAAGATTTCAGAGAAGTCTCTTATGGAGGGTAGTACTTTTTTCAAGATGGGACTGGAGTTTTAAGTAGTCCTGGGAGTCTTTCTGCCAAACCATCCCGACTCATATTAACAACTCCTTAAGCAATCAGCGTTGACGAGTTTCGCTGCCTGCTATCTTCACTCAAGTCCATGTCAGGAGCGATGCTACACACTGTCAAACTTGAGAGGCTGTGTTCCTGTTCCACTGCTTTGATTCTGGTAAGATCGTTTCATTTTTTATATATGTAATGATAACGCATGAAGACAGGGTCACAGTGTGGCTCCTTTTATCTGTATTGAATCAAGGGTTAATATCTCCGGAAGGTGATTATTGAACAGGGGGGGATGTGTACATGATTGCTTTATTGTGGTGGTGTTGCTGCTGCTGTGTGAGATGTGGCTCGGGCAATGTGGAACAGTCAGGCTTTTTCCTCCCTGAATTACTGTGCAGCCTTTTTACTTGGCGCACTTTTTCCTGACTGAAGGGGCGGTCCTGCACGGCACACCATGTGACCGGGTGTGGCTTCTTCCTCTTCCTTTCCTGACTGTTGGTTGCAGGAGATGAAAGCGAGTTTCTCTGTGGGCCTGGTTCATAGGAGGTGGTGAGTGCCCCGGCCATTGGGAGTATAAAGGTGCCTTTTAATTCTTGTTAAAGTCCATATTAAAGGCACAAGCTATGGAGGACTCTGATATGTTAGAGGGTACTCCCTCTTTACCCAAGTCTAATGCCTGTGTTAATTGTGAGGAGGCCTTGGTATAATCACCTGCTCAACTATGTTCCACATGCTTTGATAAAGTAGTGTTATCTAAAGTAGTGTTATTTAACCATCCTCTGCTAAGGCTTTCTCCGTTGTACTTTTATTCTTGTACCCATGGGCAGCGCTGCAGAATCTGTTGGAGCTTTATAAATAAAGAATAATAATAATAATAATCTAAAAGAAATAAAATGTTTAGTACCACTGAGCCATCCACCTCTGAGGGCTCTCCGTCCTGCGAGGTACGTTCCCTACATTCATCTCCGATTACACATGCAGCTACCCAGTGCACTTCTAATTCTCCTGTGGGAGGGGCCATGTTGCCGCCTGATTTTGCTGAGCAGTTGCAAA
This sequence comes from Bombina bombina, assembly GCF_027579735.1. Classification (NCBI taxonomy): domain Eukaryota; kingdom Metazoa; phylum Chordata; class Amphibia; order Anura; family Bombinatoridae; genus Bombina; species Bombina bombina. The sequence goes on along the minus strand of NC_069504.1, from coordinate 121,997,283 downwards.
CGGCAGTGTCTGCGGTCTTTAGTGCTTTTCCTCCCCAGTCTAAGCGCAAGCGAAAGGTTAAACATTGCTATCCTTTCCAGGGGTCATCTACTCCGTTGGATTTATCTGTGACTAAATTGTCGGCTGATGCAGAGGATTCCGATACTTCGGAGGACTCTATCTCTGGGTCGGAATCTGCGGCCTCTAAGCCTCCGGCTGCGGAAGAACCAGACTTTAGGTTTAGGATGGAGAATTTACGCTTTTTATTAAAAGAAGTGTTGGCTACTCTAGAGGTTCTGGAGCCGAAGTTACCGGTGGAACCTTCTATTCCTAAGCTCGATAAGGTTTATGAGGACAGGGTAGTGCCCCAGACTTTCCCGGTTCCCGTAAAGATGGCAAATATTATTAAGAACGAATGGGAGAGACTCGGATCGTCTTTTTCCCCTTCTTCTTCGTTTATAAAGTTGTTTCTGGTTCCAGACTCTCAGCTAGAGTTGTGGGGATCTGTCCCTAAGGTGGACGGAGCTATCTCCATGCTCGCTAAGCGCACCACTATGTCACTCGAGGACCCATAGATAAGAAATTAGAGACCCTGTTAAGAAAGATGTTTCAACACACAGGGTTCTTTTTTCAACCTGCAGCTGCAGTGGCGGGAGCTGCTACCTATTGGTGTGACTCTCTGTCCAAAATGGTCGAGGTGGAGACTCCCCTTGAGGAGATACAGGAAAGAATTAGGGCCCTGAGGGTTGCTAATTCATTTATTTGTGATGCTAATATGCATATATTAGGCTTCTCTGTTCTGGCCCGGAGTGCCCTGTGGTTGAAGTTTTGGTCTGCTAACATGATGTCCAAATCTAGATTGCTTTCTCTTCCATTTCGGGGAAAGATTCTATTTGGTCCAGGCCTGGACTCTATCATATCCACGGTCACGGGGGGCAAGGGTGCCTTTCTACCACAGGATAAGAAGAATAAACCTAAGGGTCCTAATTTTCATTCGGACAAGTCCCAATGACAGCAGCCTGCTGCGAAGCCTGAGCAGACCAAGGGATCTTGGAAGCCTTCTCAGTCTTGGAATAAAACCAAGCAGAGCAAGAAGCCCGCCGAGACAAAATCAACATGAAGGGGCGGCCCCCGATCCGTCTCTGGATCTCATAGGGCAGACTATCTCTTTTCGTAGAGGCTTGGATGAGAGACGTACAGGATCCTTGAATCCTGGAAGTTGTTGCCCAGGGGTACAGGATAGGTTTTCCACCAGGGGCAGATTCCTCTTGTCAAATCTATTGACAAAACCAGAGAACTGAGATGCCTTTCTAGAATGTGTGAGGGATCTCTCCTCTCTAGGAGTAATTGTACCGGTACCCCTAGCAGAAGGGGTCTAGGGTACTATTCAAACCTTTTCGTGGTCCCAAAGAAGGAGGGTACGTTTCGACCGATTCTGGACTTCAAGTGTTTAAACAAGTTTCTGTTGGTTCCATCGTTTAAAATGGAGATGATAAAGTCTGTACTGCCCCTAGTTCAAGAGGGTCAGTTTATGACTACTATAGACTTGAAGGACGCTTACCTTCATGTGCCAATACACAAGGATCTAATGGTTCGCCTTTCTGGATCAGCACTTCCAGTTTGTAGCTCTTACCTTCGGGCTGGCTACTGCTCCAAGAATCTTCACGTAGGTGGCAAGATCCAGAGGAATAGCAGTAGACCCTTATCTGGACGACATCCTGGTTTAGGCTCCGTCCTACCAGGTAGCAGAGGAACATTCGAGAGCCCTTCTTCTTCTTCTGCAATCTCATTGTTGGAAGATAAACTCAGGAAAGAGTTCTCTGGTCCCCAGTAACAGAGTGGAGTTCCTGGGCACGATAATCGACTCCATAGCCATGAAAATATTCCTTACAGATCAGAGACATTGCAAGCTTGTCTCCAACTGTCTTGCCCTTCAATCCTACCCTAGGTCATCAGTGGGCTCATGGTATCCACTATAGATGTCATTCCATTCGCCACATTCCATCTGAGGTCTCTTCAGCTATGCATGCTGAGGCAGTGGAATGGCGATCATTTGGACCTATCCCAACTGATCTCTTTGGACAATGGGTCGAGGGAATCTCTCTCTTGGTGGCTCCGTCCAGATCAGCTGTCCCAGGGAACATCCTTCCTCAGACCATCTTGGGAGATTATGACTACGGATGCAAATCTCTCAGGTTGGGGAGCAGTTTGGGGTGCCAGAAAGGGCAGGTGAAATTGGAAGGAGTCTTTTCTCCCAATCAACATCCTGGAACTTCGGGCGATCTTCAACGCTCTGGGGGCTTGGTCTCTCCTGGGGTCGTCCAAGTTCATCAGATTCTAGTCGGACAACATTACCTCGGTGGCTTACATCAACCATCAAGGGGGAACGAGAAGCTCACTAGCCATGAGGGAAGTTTCTCGGATTCTGGAGTGGACGGAGGCCCACTACTGCTCGCTATCAGCGATCCACATCCCGGGTGTAAAGAACTGGGAAGCGGATTTTCTTAGCAGACAGTCGTTTCAAACGGGGGAATGGTCTCTTCACCCCGAAGTGTTTGCGGAGATTTGCAACAGTTGGGGGACTCCAGAGATAGATCTCATGGCATCCAGACTCAACTTCAAGCTACCCAGATACGGGTTGCGGTCCAGGGATCCCCAGACAGAGCTGATAGATACCTTAGCAGTGCCTTGGGGCTTCAACCTAGTTTACATATTTCCTCCCTTACCACTTCTACCTCGTGTAGTGGCACGCATCAAACAGGAGCAAGCATCAGCTATTCTGATTGCTTCGTCGTGGCCATGGAGGACGTGGTTTGTGGATCTAGTGGGGATGTCATCGTCTCCTCCATGGAGGTTGCCCTGTCGCAGGGATCTGCTGGTACAGGGTCCCTTTGTGCATCAGAATCTAGATTCTCTGAGGCTGACTGCGTGGAGATTGAACACCTAATCTTAGCCAGAAGAGGATTTTCTGAGAGGGTGATTGATATTCTCATTCAAGCCAGAAAGCCGGTCACCCGTTGCATTTATCATAAGGTGTGGAGGAACTACTTACTCTGGTGTGAATCCCGTGGATATTCCTGGCATAAGGTCAGGGTATCCAGAATTCTTTCCTTCCTCCAGGATGGTTTGGAGAACGGACTTGCCACCAGTTCCTTAAGAGGACAGATTTCGGCGCTATCTGTGTTGTTACACAAGAAGCTCGCTGAGCTCCCTGATATACAGTCTTTTGTTTAGGCTCTGTCCAGGATCAGGCCTGTGTTTAGACATTCTACTCCTCCTTGGAGATTGAATCTGGTTCTGAAGGTGTTTCAGGGCCGTTCAAGCCTATGCATTCTCTTGACATTAAGACTCTGTCTTGGAAGGTTTTTTTTCTACTGGCCATTGCCTCGGCTCGCAGGGGTGTCTGAATTAGCGGCCTTGCAATGTGAGCCTCCTTACCTGGTTTTCCATTCAGATAAGATTTTTTGCACTGCACTGAGATTTCTCCCTAAGGTAGTGTCTGATCGTAACATTAATCAAGATATTGTGGTTCCTTCCTTGTGTCCTAATCCTTCTTCTTCGAAGGAGCGGTTACTTCATAACTTGGATGTGGTTCAAGCTTTGAAATTCTATCTTCAGGGTACAAAGGATTTCAGACAAACCTCAGCTTTGTTTGTTGTCGAGTCGGGGAAGCATAAGGGGAAGAAGGATTCTTCCACTTCTTTATCCTTTTGGCTGAGGAGCTTGATAGGATTATGGCTCACTCAACTAGAGCTGTGGCTTCTTCTTGGGCCTTTAAGAATGAGGCCTCTATGGAGCAGATTTGTAAGGCAGCTACCTGATCCTCCTTACACACTTTCACAAAGTTTTACAAATTTGACGTTTTTGCTTCGGCTGATGCTGTTTTTGAGAGAGAGGTTTTACAGGCTGTGGTGCCTTCAAATTAGGGTCCACCTTTCTTTTTACCCTCCCGTTATTTATTCGGTGTCCTCTAGAGCTTGGGTATTTGTTTCTCACAAGTGGACTCTCCTCGTATTAGATGGAAAACATAAATTATGCTTACCTGATAATTTAATTTCCATTGTTACGAGGAGAGTACACGGCTCACGCCCATTTTGGCGGACCTAAATTCTTTTGTTTTCCTTCTGGCACCGTTTATACCCTGATATTTCTCCTACTGTTCCTTGTTCCCCCCGCAGAATGACAGGGGGATGAGGGGAGTGGGGGAGGTATTTAAGCCTTTAGCTGGGGTGTCTTTGCCTCTTCCTGGTGGCCAGGTTCTGTATTTCCCACAAGTAATGAATGAAGCTGTGAACTCTCCTTGTAACAATGGAAAACTTGTGCTTACCTGATAATTTTCTTTTCTTCTGACGGGGAGAGTCCACAGTTGCAATCCTGGCCACCAGGAGTAGGCAAAGACACCCCAGCCAAAGGCTTAAATACCTCCCCCACTTCCCTCATCCCCCAGTCATTCTGGCGAGGAAACAAGGAACAGTAGGAAAAATACCAGGGTGAAAAAGGTGCCAGAAGAATAAAAAATACAGTCGCCCCATAGATAAAAAAACGCGGGCGGGGAGATGTGGACTCTCCCCTTCAGAAGAAAAGAAAATAATCAGGTAAGCATAATTTAAGTTTTTCTTCTTAAATGGGGAGAGTCCATCGCTGCATTCATTACTTTTGGGAAAAAAATACACAAGCTATAGAGGATACTGAATGCAAAACGGGCAGGTAAAAGAGGGGGCCCCTTCTGAGGGCACCACAGCCTGAAATCACCCAAGCCCAACAAAAAAACTGCTTCACCAGAAGCATAAGGACCAAACAAAAAAGGAAAAGATGAAGTAACTGCCCATCAGTTAAAACCAACAAGGCCCTTGTTAGAGACTGCCAAGAATCACTACACTACACCGAGCACAAGGCCTCCGAGTAGACAAAGTCCTGCAGGCTCTGAGCCCACACAGAAACACCCTCTGACCCGAGGGAAGGGGGGGACCTCTCTATTCTCCCAGAAGGGAAGAAGAAGAACTCAGGAACAATAGTCTAAAAAGACCACCGAAAACAACAAAGGCAATAAAGAACCCCGAGCATAACATCGAAGAGTGCAACCAAGGTTGCAACAGGACAAAAACCACATAGAGAACAAACCCTACCGACCAAGCAGAGATAAGGGAGGAAAAATTCCAGACCCTAATCTGCATGGAAGTCCAAGGGGCCAAGTAACGCCCCAACCCTGGAACCTAGAGGGACCAGATAAACCCCCTCCCATACACAGGGTGCAAATCTGCACTCAGGATATAGCAACCGAGGAATAAAAGCACCCCCAGGAAGTGCTAAAAACAGCACCATAATATCCAAGTTTGCTCCAGATAAATCCACAGGCTTCTCTCTGCAAAAGAGGTCTCAGCGGATGCAAGCTGTAGCTAAACAAAAGCTAGGAATCTGCACCAGGACTCTCCCAGAGGAAAAAGTTCAGAGAAAAAAAGACCAAGACCTTCAGGAATGAGAATGAGGGGATACAGACCCCCCAAGGATGAGCTCAGGTTCCAGAACCCAGACACAGCTCCCTTCCCAATAGAAGGGGCACTCACAAAAAAGGAGACCCCATACTGAGACTACAGAAACGGTATGATACCAAAATCCAGCCCGTCACTTGACATCCTGCACACAAGGCAGGGAGGACCCCATTGAACAGAGGAAGAGAAGGACCTCCGGGACACCAGGTGGATACTGTGGTATGCCCTGTCCTCCCCCAAAATGGAGGGGAAACGTAAACGTAACCGCTCACCCGCCCACAGGCATGGAGCGTAAAGCTATAGACGGACATCAAAAGGACAATACCGATTGACAGGAAACATACAGCCACTACAGCCGGCCCAGAAGAATTCCAATTCTCCGTGAAATAATCAGGGCCATAAAACCGGACACCCAGAACCCGGAGCCAGCTGCAAACTAATAACCCCTGAGGAACCCGTGGGTTACCCCATCCGGAGAAGACCTTTTACCCTAGGTGATGCATTCACAGCCGCGTCCAAGGGACCTTGGACACTGAACCTTTATGTAATTATCCCAGAGAAAGGGAGCGTAACCCCTAAAGGCTCGAGGGACAATAAGTTTAAAAACTTAGGGAAACTTACAAGAGAACATCGCTCAAAACCTAGATATCTAGATCGGGAAGATTAATAGTCTCCAAAAATCCTCTCAGGATCAATATCCCGGAAACCCCCACAGCTCAAGGAATTTATGAATGAACAAGCATTCCAAGTACTAACCATCCCTGACCCTGCTTATCTCCCGAGATCCGACGAGATTGTGCACATTTAAGGTGGAGTGGCCATAGGCTACCTAAACGCCTAACAGGGGCAACCGCAAGAAAAAGACAACACAATCTCCAGAGCTCCAAAATATGGAAGCAGCAGAGATATTGTAGGGGGAAACAAAGGGCCAAAAACCCGAGCTTCCAGAAAACAGATGACCACAAAACCCGCCCCCATGAAGGTGAAAAGTGGCACAGCAACCTCGACCCCATAAGAAAGAGGTATAGTCACCAAGAATTCACAAAGGACAATCCAAGAAAAGGAATACCAAAAGAGGATTCGAGAATCGCCACCTAACCTGGTACCATGGATATCCAAAGAGTCATCTGAACTTGCAACCCCATCAGGAAGAGAACTCTAGCTCCTAGGCTAAAGGACCTCAGGAACCCCCAGAGTAAACCTTAGCAGGATCTGAACATGGTAACGCCGCCAGCAACCAGGGACAGGACAATCCCCTCTGATGCCCCACCCAAAGGAATAACAAGGACCAGCCTAACGTCTAGGAATGAAAGGCCACCTATAACATATAAATAAAAAAAAAAAACTCACCAGAGTGAGCAAACTCGGCACCCCAACTGGGCCAGCCAGTTATAACAGGCACCACGTGGTTGATATAGACCTGCAGGAACAGAAAACTAGTGTCTGACCAGGACCAGCCTGATATATAGGGCACCACAGAACTGTTCAAGGCCACAGAATCCCTAGTAAGGATAGACAAAACGATAGACATGACAATTTATCAAACTTCTGCGGAAGTGCTAAAGCGACCACAAAATCGCTAGTATCAAATTCCAGAAAAGAAATGTTTTCCGAAAGGAAAAACTATAGCATACATGAGCTTCTCAAAGTGAAATAAAATACATCCTAACCGGATCAAAGTAAATGAAGGCAGCACCTGTAGGTGAACGCCCAAAAAGAATGGACAGCCCGTCAGATGCCCAATTTTTCCAAAGCTCAGAACTGGAATAAAATACCCCCCCCAAAAAAAAAATTGAGACATAAAGGAGATTGACTTCATCTCTATGCGTCTAGCCCAGCTTGCCGTCCGGAACGGAAGACCGAGGATCCATCGAACCATTAGAACTGGAATCCTTCAGCACCACCAAAACATGCCTCAGAAGGACACGAAGGCATGCCAGTCTATAACAAAAGGCAGGACTTGCCTCCGCCGGGGCAACTGATGACCCCGGCCCGAGGGTTGGACCCCTGAAGCCTCAGAGGAAACCGATTCCCCAGAGGGCTGATCTGATCCAGACGAACCCCCGCCTGACAAGCCCTGGTTAGCATAACATGGACAGTATCTTCCATGAAGATATAAATGCGCCAATACCATAGATATGGCCGTGCGAAACCGTGCCGTAACTTCTGGAGGAAACAAGCCTCCTTCCGGAGAAGGGGTAACGGCATTTGGGACACCTGCTGGCTTAGCAAAAGAAGGATCTAGGGTGTGTGCCCTGCGGGATATGGAATCCTCAGGGGCGGATGGCTCGGTGGACTCTAAGTTCCCCGATTCAGGAGAAAAGAGCACTCTAAAGCGGCATTCGGAACATAACTGATGTGCATGGATTACCTGGCCCATTTCATATTCTTCGCAAGAAGTAGAATCTGAATCAGAGACATCCGTCTACACAAAATCAGAATCCTCTATAACATGGTGAAAAAAAAATAAAAAATTAAACAGCACCTAACACCCCCAATGGCTGGGGCACTCACCACCTCCTATGACTCAGACAACTAGCGGAACAGACTCTCTCCGTCGCCACACAGTCAGGAATAAGGAAATGGAGAACAGAAACGTGACCATGCCCGGTCACAAGGTGCACCGTGCAGGCCAAAGAAAAGCGCGCCAGTCCAAAAAGACCGCACAGCCTGATAAAAAAGGCCTGTATGTTCTGAAATAGCCACGAGCCCAAGCATCACTACACATTAGCAGATAGAATCACATAACAAACATGATTAAAGTCCCCCCTGTTCAATAACCTCCCTCAGGAGAGATTAACCCTTGATTCCAAAGATAAAGGAGACCCACTGAGACCCTGCTTATTCATATACATTACATACTCATATTGAAAGTAAAATGAAACTATCTTACCGGAATCTACGCCGTGGAACAGGAATACAGCCCTTCAAGTGTAACAGATAGTAGCATTGAAGAAAAGGGGGAGTAAGAGGTGGCGCCTACGGCTAACTGTCTATGAAGGAAAATTCAAATTGGCTCTACTAATACCGATACCATAAAATTGAGTAAGGTTATACTTTTATTGCAAAGATACCAGTGGACCATTAGTATTTAATTAAAAACACACTCGAGAAAAATACATAAATCAAATAAAATATTTATTAAAAATTCCTGTATAGTTTTGTGTGTATTCAGTTATAAGAACAATGATAGGAGGTAATTTTCTATGCAAATTAATATTTATACGATAATGTGGAGAAGCAAATACACAAAAAAAATGTAAAGGTCCAAACACGACTTTACAAATACTTATTGGTGGCAATGTGCAATTTAATTAGCTACTAAATAGCAATGCTAATCGATACAAACAGAGATTCTAAGTAAGAGTACTATATAGTAATCAAGCAGATAAAAAATATATCACTAGACACATTGTGGCTCATAAAAAAAAAATTTTAAAAAAAGATTCAAATAAGTAAAAAAACGGAAAACAGAAAAAAAGCTGCAGCGAAAAAATATTCAAGAAATAATAGCACAGAAAAAAAGTAACCGTGAAAAAATATATATATATGTGGCCTTAAAATGTTAGATATCTCTAAAATCCCACGTAGGTCCTTATATCTTAAAGTTGCATATATTATTTTAATTGTAACAGTGCATTTGATAGATGGAATAAGGACTTTCAGTTCGATAATGATATGTGCTTTGCATGCAAATCCTCAATAGTATTTATGCAGCAGGAGCGTGCTTATTTAAAACAAGATACATTGATATCCCTTAAGGCAATGTTACAAAGTGATTTTCTCCGTAAAAATCAGCTGGTGTTGACCAGGTAATACTCGTTTAAATAAATTTAGCGTATTTAGCCCTATTTTGAGCTTATTTTTAATGAATTTCTGAAGGTCTCTTTCTATAGAGTGTTTATAGGATAGATCTTTCCCCTTATATATATTGTTGTATTTGTAGACGTAAGGAAGTATAGAATCTCTTACCCTGCCTTGCCTTGTCGGGCTTATTCAGCTTGTGGCGGCGTCTTCAGACTCTTTGCCGGAAATAGCTGGACTTCATGGGAACCAATCCTTAGGCTAATCTCCGTGAGTATAGCAGGTGTAGGATTCACCCTTTACCGATGATCCACTTCAAAGAGGGCTCCTAACGTCCGGTGAGACAATTTTGAAACTCACAAAAGGAACGGTCCTGGGAGCGTCGATGCTCACGTTAACTGGCCAGTTAGTTTCAGAGTTATGAGCTGGAGCTGGTTATCTTCTACGCGTTTCGGCTTCGGAAGCATAAGCCTTTATCAAGTATAGTAGCATTGCTTCTGACATGGACTTGAACGAAGAAAGCAGGCAGCAAAACTTGTGAACGCTGATTACCTATGGAGCTGTTAATATGAGTCAGAATGGTTTCCCAGAAAGACTCTACCTGCATGTCCGGACTCTTACTTTCATCCATGCTCTCACTGAGAGGCTGACAGGACTACTTAAAACTCCAGGCCCGTTATGAAAAATACTACTCCTCATAAGAGACTAAACCGAATCTTCCGACACTTCTCTGCCAACCTCCTGTAATGAAAGGTAAAGAATGACTAGGAGATGAGGGAAGTGGGGGAGGTATTTAAACCTTTGGCTGGGGTGTCTTTGCCTCCTCCTGGTGGCCAGGTTCTGTATTTCCCAAAAGCAATGAATGCAGCTGTGGACTCTCCCCGTTTAAGAAGAAAATGAAATTATCAGGTAAGCATAATTTATGTTTTTTTATGTATATATATATTTACAGACATATATACACATATAAATACATATGTAGACACATATAGACCTATATATAAGTTTTTTGCTGCCCTTTGCAGTTAACCTCTTAAGGACATATGACAGAATTTTTCCGTCATAAAAAAATTGAGCAAACTGAAAGCTGTGTCCTTAAAGGGTTAAATAGATGAAAATATGTAAAACATATTTATGCAATATAATTTTTAATAAAGTGTTATACTGTGTATTTACTGTAAATATTTCACATTTTATTTCACATTGTAAATATTTCACATGTTCTGCATGTAGCAAAATATGTTCTTTGTATTTATAAATAGATATTCCTATATATATCTGTATATATCTCTATACCAGTGATGTGCGGTGAGGTCAGAGGTTGGTGAGGCACTGGCTTGGTGTGGCTATAATATGCCCCAAGAAGCACATATATGAACCCAACAGAGGTATCTTAAATTTACAATAAAATTAACAGGTTGCACAATGACAGAAAATGAGAGGCTGCAGCAATCAGCACTGCAATTACCTGCTACAGCCTTCGCCACACATAAACATGTGCACTCATCTCACATATAGTGCAGGAGCGAGTAAGAAAAAAGGACAGGAAGTGTGAGAGGCTCAAATCATCCTAATGACACAAAATGAGAGGCTGCAGCAATCACAACCTCAATCAGCACTGCAATTAACTGCTTCACATATAGTGTGGGGAGAGAAAAAATATAAAGATGGGGGGGAGAGAGAAAGAGGGAGAGAGAGAAAGAGAGAGGGAGAAAGGAGAGAGAGGGGGGGGGAGAGGGGGGTGGGAGAGAGAGAGGGAAGAGAAAGAGAGGGGGAAGAGAAAGAGAGGGGGAAGAGAAAGAGAGAGAGACTGGGAGAGAGAGAAAGAGAGAAGATAAAAAAGAGAGAAAGAGAGAGGGAAGAGAAAGAGAAAGGGGGAAGAGAAAGAGAGAGGGGGAAGAGAGAGAGACTGGGAGAGAGAGGGAGAGAGAAAGAGAGAAGATAAAAAAAGAGAGAAAGAGAGAGGGAAGAGAAAGAGAGGGGGAAGAGAAAGAGAGGGGGAAGAGAAAGAGAGGGGGAAGAGAAAGAGAGACTGGGAGAGAGAGGGGGAGAGAGAGAAAGAGAGAAGATAAAAAAGAGAGAGGGGGAGAAAGAGAGAGATTGAGAGAGGGGGAGGGAGAGAGAGAGAGAAAAAGAGAGAGAGAGAAAGAAAGAGAGAGAGAAAGAGAGAGGGGGGGGATGGGGAGAGAGGGAGACTATTTGTTTAGTTGTGACAAGTTTGAATGACAGTTGTGAATAGATAGAGTGACAGTGTACTGCACCTCTTAGAACACAAACTCAGGGATTGGCAAAGAGTGCATATCTTGAAATTAAAAAGTCGAAAGGAGCCTTTTTTATAACCACAGTTTAAATTGCTAAGTGAATTACATCCCTGGCATACTATTTCCTTGTTTATAATAAGAACTAGAGAGAATGGAGAGGTTAGGAATGTTAAATAGGCTGTTAATAAACCAACTACAATACATATCAATCACCTAGCAATACATTTATATTCCATAATAATTTGCATCACTTTAGACATTCCACTGATTATGCACATGTTGTATATGGGTATGAGGCTCAGCCTGTGACTCCCTCAGCTAGCTTGCCTCTCTTGAAAGTTCCAATCAGCTGCCACTAGCCGCCCTCACGCTGCAGAGTCAGACTCACAGACTGTCAGACACTGTCACCACCACTCACTGACTATTTCAATGCCCCTTGTATGTCTCCATGCTTCCCTATTTATCTCAGCATTCTGCCGTTTATCTCTGAGACCATGAGTCTTTTATATACTCATGTGTCTGTTTTATTGTCTTCTTGTTAGTTTTTGTGTCCCCTCTTTATTTATATTTACTCATTAACCATTTTACTGCTGAACCCTCCTCTGTGCCCCGCTCTTGTCTCACAGCCTGTGCCATATTATGGATTGCATTGGAAATATAGTGGGAGGATTAAAGGGACAGTAAAGTCCTAATTAGACATTCATGATTTAGACTAATAGACGGAGCATACAATTTTAAACAACTTTCCAATTTACTTCTATTATTTAATTTGCTTCATTCTCTTGTTATCCTTTGCTGAAAGGTTTATCTAGGTAAGCTCAGGAGTAGCAAAGAACCTAGGTTCTAGCTGCTGATTGGTGGCTGTATAAACATTGTCATTGGCTCACCCATTTGTTCAGTTAGAAGCCAGTAGTACATTGCTGTTCCTTTAACAAATGATACCAAAAGAATGAAGCAAATTCGATACATCTAAAAGGATTTATCCCTGAGGGAGCAATAGGGTGAGAGTGAGATCACATAACATGCGATATAAGACTAACCACCATGCGCAGTGAGAGGTGACTATCACAGACAGCTATCTATCTCTCTATCTAAATCTATACAGTATATCTTATTTGAACCCAATATACAGCATATACATTTAAAAAAGAGGAACATATAACATTTATTTTCAAAATATACTACCACAAATTAAAGTCCTACACAAATGCATCACTAAGCAGTAGTAGATATAAAAAGCAAAGTCCCTTACTTTCACATAGACACAGGTCACTTCAATTCACATGCACCTTCACTGCACTGGCCAACACATATCTCAGCCAGTGAGCCAGATTCAATAGGACACAGGCATGTGGCAAACTACCCCCCCCCCCCCTTCTTTTTGATGCACCTCAGTTAACAGCCAGCCCTTCAGGTACTTCCTGTCTTCTGGCACTGAGGGAGGGCAAGGCAGCCTAACATAGGATTGTGAGGGAGCTGGGTAGCTCATTTTATGGTACTCAGTCACTCTTATGTAATATTTACTATATGACCAATTATATATTTAAGTACAGTTCAAACTTTATAAAGATTGTATGCTATATTTCACAGAAATAGAGCATACAATCTTGTTAAAGTTTACAGTGTACTCTTATGTTCTAGCTAGATGAGATGTTGTTTAGAATGTGCCACTGTCTTGAAGTATAAGCATCAGCTTAGCTTGCTACTCTGTGCTACTAACTGGCTGTGTGTGCTCTGGGAAGCACTAGGCAGCTTTTCAACCATGGAGCTCAGCTAGAGAGGGAAGAGCAGTGACAGAACAGCAGAGATTCAGCAGAAGAAAAGAAAACTGACTGAAATGATTTTTCACTTGTTTTTCTTTCTTTTTTTCCTCTGCTGTTCTGTCACTGCTCTTCCCTCTCTAGCTGAGCTCTGTGGTTGAAAAGCTGCCTAGTGCTTCCCAGAGCACACACAGCCAGTTAGTAGCACAGAGCTATCAGACCATGACCAGAGGATAGTAAGTCCATTGAGGGTGCTGTGAGAATCAGGGGGCGGGGCACAATGTCAGCCCAAGCAGTAACTTGTTAGAGAAACTGTGCTGGGGTGTGCATACAATTGACAGTCACAGTGCACACATATTACGTATCATGCTGCCAGTGCCAGGTGCCGGTTTGTAAAAAACAAATCATCACACAACCCTGCTTAATCCCCAATCTATCAGTTGGAATAAAATTAGAGGATCAGATGAGAGTTTTACAAATTCCATTCCAACTGTTAGATTACGCATAATTTGATTTTTTTTACCCCAATATGCAGCTGAAACTTGTAAAACCTACTCATCTGCTCCTCTATTCCAACTGATAGATTGTGCATTATGTATTTTATTTAAAAAAAAAAAAAAAATACCTACTGCTTTGTGTAGAATCAAGTAGCTGTAGGCTCAGTGTCTCACTCTTAGACAGGACAGGGTAGCAGCTGATCGCAGCTCAAGATCGGAGGAAAGGAGGCAGTAGTCTGTTCTCTTCAAGCTTCCCGCCAGTTCTGCTGCTCTCTTGTGCATGCGCAGGGAGCTAATCAGCGCCAGTCACGTTCTCCTGCTTCTGTCAATCACCAGGAAAACATGACCTTCTGATTGGCTCCCACGCTAGGAGGCAGCAAGAGGGCTGCCTCCCATTGGTCCCTATTTTCAGTGTAGATATTTTGACCACCAATTGGTGGCGCTTCAGCATGGGTAATGCTATGTCCCAAATAGCTCTATGGAGAGAAGCGCTCCTGTAGGCTGCCTCTCCATAGCGTTACACGGGGGAGAAAAAAATGGTGATTTATTTTTTTTTGGACAATTTTTTTTGTTTTTTATTTCATTAAATTTAATTACAATTTGACCCCATATGGCAGGGTAGGCACTGCCTCCCCTGTCTCCTATGACTGCACGTCCCTGCTCTATACCTATATATAAACGTGTATATATAGGTATAAATATATATTTGTGCAAAAAAACATTATATATATATATATATATAAATATATATATATATATATATATATATAAATATGTATTTAAGAATAAATATTTGGAATGAGAAATATTCATACTTTCATGTCAGGTTAGTGCACTTGAGAATATACAAGTATCTATGTGCGTGAGGTTAGCATGCGTGCGAAAATAGTTTACTTTCAATTTTTAATATGAGCGCTTCCGATGGCTTACTTCTAATGGAGTTAACACTCGAGCAGGAGAGATAAAAAAACGCTCCACTTGTAATCTGGCCCTCTGTGTTTAATTCCTTTTTCAGGGTTGAACACACAGGGGTTCATGTATGAAGCAGTGTAAATTGATCCAGAGCCCTTGCGGGCAGGTTCACATTTGTGAGCCTGCTTCCTGCAATGTAAAAATCAGCAGTCATTAAAGCCTCTACCTCTCAGGACTCGGCATCCCGTGAGATTACTATCCTTGCTACATTATCCGCTCCACATGCAGTTCCCTGTAGCACATCTAATCCTCCATCCGGAAGGGGCTTTCTTCCTGCGGACTTTGCCGCGCAGTTACAAATGGCGGTGTCTGCGGTCCTCACTGCATTACCTCGCTCTAACAAACGCAAGAGAAAGGTTAAACATAGCTCTCCTGACCTGGAGTCCATCTAAATATTTATCGGATTTAGCTATTATGTCCCAGTTATCCGATGATGAGTTAACCTCTGTAGCTTCAGAGGGTGAACTTTCTGGGTCGGAGTCCCTAGCGTCTAAGCCTCCTGCTGCGGAGGAACCGCCCTTTTAGATTTAAAATTGAGCATTTGCATTTTTTATTAAAGGAGGTTCTGTCTACGTTAGAGGTTCCAGAGGCCGTGCTGCCTGAAGAACCTATGATACCTAAATTAGACAGAGTTTACAAAGACAGGAAAGTTCCTTTGACTTCCTGTGCCGGTTAAAATGGCGAACATTATTAACAATGAATGTGGAAGAATTGGATCATCCTTTTCCCCCTCGTCTACTTTTTAAAAGTCGTTCCCGGTCCCGGACTCTAAACTGAATTTGTGGGGTTCCATTCCAAAGGTGGATAGTGCTATCTCTACGCTTGCTAAACATACTACTATACCTCTTGAGGATAGTTCTTCGTTCAGATAGCCGATGGAAGAGAAAATGGAAACCTTTCTGAGAGAGAAAGATGTTTCAACATACAGGATTTTTGTTTCAACTGGAGGCTGCAGTTGCCGGAGCAACTACCTATTGGGGCAACTCTTTGTTGGAACTCATTGAGGTGGAGTCTCCCCTTGAGGATATTCAAGACAGAATTAAAGCTATGAGAATTGCTAATTCTTTTATCTGTGATGCGAACATGCAAATTATTCGCCTAAATGCAAAGGCCTCTGGCTTTGCAGTCCTATCCGCCGTTCTCTCTTGTTAAAGACTTGGTCTGCGGATATGACTTCTAAGTCCAGACTCCTTTTCTCTTCTCTTCAAGGGAAAGATTTTATTTGGTCCAGGCCTGGACTCCATTATTTCTATGGTTACCGGAGGCAAGGGTGCCTTCCTACTGCAAGATAAGAAGAACAATCTTTTATTTTTCGTTCCTTTCATTCTGAAAAATCCCAACGACACAATCATACTCCAATCCCAAGCAACCCAAGAGTACTTGGAAGCCGGCTCAGTCCTGGAAGAAGTCCAAGCAGAATAAGAAGCCCGCCAAAAAAAAAATTGACATGAAGGGGCGGTCCCCGATCCAGGATCGGATCGTGTAGGAGCAGACTGTCTATTTTTTTAGATGCTTGATTTAGGGATGTACAGGATCCGTAGGTCCTGGAGGTCATACTCAGGGATACAAGATAGGCTTCAAATCTCATCCGCCCAGGGGCAGATTCCTACTCTTGAACCTGTCTACCAGACCAATATCTATGTTTCTAGGGTGCATTTGGGACCTATCATCCTTAGGAGTTGTTGTCCCGGTGCCTATTGAAGAAAAATGTTTGGGGCTTTATTCAAACCTTTTCGTGGTCCCAAAGAATGAGGGAACTTTCTGCCCAATTCTGTACCTAAAGCGCTAAAACAAATTTCTCAGTGTCCCTTCCTTCAAGACGATAAGGTCTATTCTTCCTTTAGTTCAGGAAGGCCAGTTTATGACCACTTTAGATCTGAAGGACGCTTACCTTCATGTTCCAATCCACAGGGAACACTTTCAGTTGCAGCCACAAGAAAAAAAGGCGAGTTGGGGCCGCAGGTTAAGAAATTAATACTTAGCTTTTATTGACATACAAAGTAGTAAAAAAACACACTCAGTGTATTAAAAACAAAAAGAGCTAAGACAGCAGCGGTCTGACATGTTTCAGCTATCTGCCTTACTCATAGACCGTGCTGTTACTAGCTCACAGCCTTCTTAAATAATGTAATCACACTGACGCAAATGTGTAGCCACAGTTAACTCTCTCTAGCCTGGAACCAAAAGGTACAGAATCAATAGGTCTTGGTTTGTTCCATTGTACATAACAATTTGTACTATTTATATAAGTTAAATTCAAGTAAATCCAACATATATTACAGTGATCATTAATATGAATGGAAACAAAGTGCTAAAATATTGACAAAAATGCAAAACCATATATTATATCGTATTCTGCATGATTTACAAAGGAAAAATGTAATATCCTTATATACCATATATGTAATGTATTCAATATTTGTCAAAACTGCAGACACCTGTAAACTACCAATAAGATCTACTGTAAAAAGTTAGATATATCCTACAAAGCATTCTAGTATAAGCTATACTCAAAAAATCTATACTATAAAGCTGTGCAGTGCACAACATATTAACATCAAATTATGGGGCTAAAACAAAACAAGGAAAATTAAACCTTGCTAATTGTCAGTGTTATGACTAATAGCTTCCCAATTTAAGAGGAAAAATAGTTAAGCACTTTTACCTAGATGTGATTTATGAGTAAAAATACACAATTGATATATCTAATTTGTATGTATCTGATATCAACTATCGCCAACAATTAATTAGGTCTGTTTGTATATTCAAACCATCAGGTGATCTGGTCTTAAGTTTGAAGATCCAAAATGCCTCACGCATGCGTAGCATCTGGTCTCTATCTCCTCCTCTCTTCGGGACTCGCACCCATTCAATGATCTGCCACGTCAGATTATAAATCTTACTGTCATGGCAGAACTTGAGATGTCGTGCCACTTGTGAATCTGGATCATCTGATTTGATGTCATAAATATGCTCTTTTATTCACTCGCGGGCCTCCCTTGTGGTGAGACCAACTTATTGCTTGAGGCAATCTTTACATGTAACAAGGTACACTACGTATGTGCTACGACAATTTGTGCAGGCATCAATGGTAAAAACCCTCTGTGTATTAGATGATTGGAAGGTTTTACCTGTCAAAGTGTATGAACAAGCCTTACATCTAGTTGCACCACACCTGTAGTGGCCCTTGCACTCCAACCAGCTAGTAGTTTTTCCTGAGTTCGATTTTATTTCACTGGGGGCTAGGATATTCCCTAGAGTTTTGCTCTTTCTGGGGATGCATTTGCATCCTTTCTGTACTACATCAAAAAGATCCTCATCCCCTTTCAGGATGGGTAAGCACTCTTTGATAATATCCGCAATTTTATCAAATTGCTTACTGTAGTTGGTTACAAAAATAGAACTGTTCTTAATGTCTGTTTTATCAACATCCCTGTTAGTGTGTAGCATATCGCTTCTGTTCATTCCAGATACCATAAAATAAGCCTTTGTGATCTGTTTTCTAGGGAAACCTCTCTTGAGAAATCTGTCTCTGAACTCTTTGGCTATCTTGTGATATTCTGACAAGGAGGAGCAATTCCTTCTTAGGCGAATAAATTCACCTTTGAGTATACCAAGGCTAGTATGTTTGGGGTGCATGCTCTTTGCGTGTAGGATACTATTACCTGCAATAGGCTTACGATGAAAGTACTCAACCTTCCAAATTGATACATCAGATAATGAATTTATGGGTGTTTGGAATGGCATATTGTCAGAATGTTCCCTGAAACTAATGCGCATAATCATAGCACATAAAGAAAAACAGCATGTACAGTTAAAAGAGGAAATTATGGAACTACAACAGGAGCTCAATAAATTCACAGGACACCAGGACTATATGCAATTGGATGCCATCCTGGATAAAACCATCACAGATATGAAGCTAGAAATTGATATAGCCAAACAGGGCAAATTTGAAAGGGACTTGGACTATAAACTTAATATAGTTTATAACTGGAAGCAAGAGAAGCCCAATAAGAGATCATCTAGATCCAGATCCAGGAATAGAAGGAACAGGAGACATGTAACTTTTTCTGACACAGATGGGGAATCAGGTGAAGATAAAGACATTAACACTAATTCTGCCATACTCCCAGAGGCATGTAGTAATAATCAAGGAGCATATGTAAATATACCCAATGCATATAATCATCATACTGAATCTAACTATGTACCCATTGTAGCCTGTAGTGATCAACATGTTGCTGGGGCTGTAGGAGGGATTTTAAGATCTAATGATCTTCCCTTAATATCAAGGGTGAGTGAGAATAAGTATCAACAATCACATGCCAACACTTTGTATGCAGCTAGCACATCTACATATCAACAACAACCTTCCAAAACCATACATGCGACTAGTACAGTTACAGAGAAGCAGGTTTTTCAGAGGGACCAGCAGAACCCAAAAGGGGGAGGCGGCCCCACAAAAGGGGAGGCAAGCGTAGGAACCAACAGGTACACACTGAGGCCCCAGACACAACAACAGAAATACAAGAACAAGTACAAGATTTAACCATGTTAATCTTTCAAGCATGATATTGGATGAAGAGGAAGAATGTAAGGATATGTTTAGTTGTTTTTAGAGAACACTACAATTACAGCCCCTGCTTTATGCAGGACCACTCAGTCTCACACCTTACCTCGGATTCCCACAGATTTAACTTAAGGGAACCCTGATATGCTCATTGATCTGAGGGTCACTACAGCAGGGTTGCTGAGTGAAACCGGAACCTTCACGCAACAATAAATGCTTAAAGCAGAAAAGAGAGTAAGTCTTATAGGATTGACTGCAGCAGAAGTGAAAGAGTTAATTAGTGCAGGTGCCTTAATTCAAACAGAGTTGCAATGGAAATAGTATATGCAGCAGGCTTTAACAAACACACTGAAATCAACACAGTACTTTGATAAGTGAATAAATCAACCTCTGGTCATTTTGTAAACCATACTTTGATAATGAATATTAATACTTTGCAGAGTTGTTCAATCAGAGTAATATAAGCTGTGGTAAACTTGAGGAAACAGTTATAGTTTAAGTTAGAGCAAACAGTTCATTTCAAGCACAATAGAGGTTAATTGCGTAAAGTTTGAATTATGCTTATGCAATCCGATAATGAATAATGGTACTTTGTAATAATCTTTGTCACAGTTATTTGTTTGTAATATGGTAAATAGCAGTAAAAAGGTTTAGTGCTTATTTGATATCTGAAGCGAATATGGAAATCCAGCAAATGAGCGTTCCACAATATATAGCAAGTGAAGGAAAAATGAGGTTGCAGCAATACACACAGTTCATAGAATGCAATATATATAGACTAGAAATATTGTAGATGATATTAGCACATAGCGATACAGTTACCACACAGCAACAAGTCCTAGGAGTATCGCAGAAAGCCTGGCAGAGATCCGCGGCGGGAGAATGAGGAGCGTGACGTCACACGCTGCAGGGGAACAACCTCACTACAGGAGAGAGACTGAGAAATCTCTTAGTGAACAAACGGAGCAAATCTTCAAGCACAAAAGAGTATCTGCAAGTTGATTCAAATAGGCAGATACTCATGGGGAGCAATAAGTTGAGAATACAAAGTAGTATAAACGGCTAGGTCTCTTCTGAAGCAGCTTCACACTGAGCAACAAATTACCAAGCAATGAGTTCTGTTGGGAGGAGCCTTAAATAGGGGTAGTGAGTTGACATCCTTAAAGGCACAGTAGGAAAAGAGATAAATCCCTGACAGGACACCCCCCCCAAGGAGCCGCTCCGCGGATCAAGGACCAGGACGATCAGGATGTCTACGATGAAACAAAGAGACAAGACGTGGTGCAGAGACATTATTGGAAGGCTCCCAAGAGTCCTCCTCAGGACCAAATCCCTTCCAACTGACAAGATACTGAAGTTGATTACGATGGTAACGAGAGTCTATGATAGACTCAATCTCATATTCCATGCCATCAATGACTGTAGGATCCACCGTCTCATTTTGAGTTGAATCTCTGATTGCACTGTAAGGTTTCAAAAGAGAGACGTGGAATGTGGGATGTATCTTCATGGAATCTGGTAGTTTAAGTGTTACAGCATTAACATTGATGATCTTTTGTATCGGATAAGGCCCTAAATATAGGGAAGCCAGTTTTTTAGATGGAACTTGTAAGCGTAAATGTTTAGTGCTTAACCAAACTTTGTCACCAATCTTGTAATCTGGAGGCTTGGATCTACGTAGGTCGTAGTGATGTTTCTGAACAGCCTGGGCTTCTAGTAAAACTTGTTTCAATGCTGAGAAATTGGTAGCAATGGTATTAACAAGATCATTAACTATAGGCATGTCGGAATTGTTGATCTGATTTGGATAGTATGAGGGATGAAATCCATAATTGATGTAAAATGGTGTCATTTTAGTTGATGAATTTACGGCATTATTATGAGCAAATTCAGCAGTAGCAAGTAGAGAATGCCAGTTATCTTGTTGTTGAGTGCAGTAGCAACGAAGGTACTGCTCTAATGTTTGATTTGTTCTTTCTGTTTGACCATTCGTTTGTGGATGATAAGTGGTACTCAAACGTTTAGTAATGTTAAGAGAGGAACACAATTGATTCCAAAACCTCGAGGTGAATTGCGTACCTCTATCTGTGGTGATTGTTTCAGGTAAACCATGTAGTTTTACAATGTGATTCAAAAATAGTGAAGCAGTTTCTGAAGACGTAGGCAATCCTCTATGTGGAAGGAAATGAGCCATTTTAGAGAATAAGTCCACTACTACCAATATGGTATTATAATTAGCTGACGAGGGCAGATCAACAACAAAATCCATAGCAATCGCTGCCCAGGGTCTGTCTGGTACTGGTAAAGAGAGAAGGTAACCATAAGGACTCTTATGCTGATGTTTCTTAGTTGTACATATCATACAGGAATCAATATACTGTTTAATAGTATCATTCATCTTTGGCCACCAGTAATTCCTTTTAATCAAATGAGCAGTTCTATGAACTCCAGGATGACCAGCCAATAAAGAGTCGTGAGCAGAGGTAAGTATCTCATTCCTGAGAGAAGGAGGTATATACAATAAAGTGCCATGATAGTATAAGTTGTCAGAATGTTTTAGTACATCCAAATGACCCAAAGATGAATCATCCTTCAGATGTTCTTGTAAGATGGTTTTAAACTCAGTTGTTAAACAAATAATTCTATCCGGAGGTATGATAGATGAAGGAGAAACCACATCAGTAGGACGAGGGTCTTTTCTAGAAAGAGCATCAGCTTTCATATTTTTTGAACCTGGTCTATAAGTAATGACGTAATCAAAACGAGAGAAGAACAAACTCCATCGAACCTGACGAGCAGTGAGGGTCTTGTTTGATTTTAAATATTCTAAATTACGGTGATCGGTATAGATGGTGATTGGATATGTTGCACCCTCTAGGAGGTGTCGCCAGAACTCCAAAGCTGATTTGATTGCGAGAAGTTCCTTATCACCGATTCCATAGTTAATCTCTGCTGAACTCATAGTTCTAGAATAGTAGGAGACAGGATGTAAAGGTTCTTTTTCAGAACGTCTTTGAGATAAAACAGCCCCCACAGCAAACTCAGAAGCATCGACTTCTAGCGTAAATTGACATGTGGGATCTGGAAACTGTAAAATAGGGGCTGAAACAAATTTAGTTTTTAGAGTATTGAAGGAATGATCAGCATCTTGATTCCATACAAACTTAACTTGCTTACGTGTTAACGTAGTGAGAGGTCTAACAATAAGTGAAAAGTCTTTAATGAACTTTCTATAAAAGTTCGCAAAGCCAAGGAATCTTTGAATATCTTTTTTATTACGAGGAATAGGCCAATTAGTGATAGCTTCTACTTTGCTTGACTCCATTGAAATTCCAGCTGGTGAGATGCAATAACCAAGGAATGATATGGTGTTTGTATTAAAAATACACTTTTCAAGCTTTGCATAAAGACGGTGTGCCCTTAAACGTGTCAACACTTGTTTGACATGTACAATGTGATCCTGTAGAGAATTTGAGTAAACCAAGATGTCATCCAAGTATACGACAATACAGATATCTAACAAATCATGAAAGACATCATTTATAAAACATTGAAAAGTCGCTGGGGCATTGCACAACCCAAAGGGCATTACAGTGTATTCATATAGACCGTATCTAGTACGAAATGCAGTTAACCATTCATCCCCTGCCCTCATCCTAATCAGATTGTAAGCACCTCTGAGGTCAAGTTTAGTAAAAACTGTGGCACCTTGTAAACATTCAATAAGTTCAGGTATGAGGGGCAGGGGGTATCTGTTCTTTTTTGTGCATTTGTTCAACTGCCTATAATCAATGATGGGTCTAAGACTGCCATCCTTGTTTTTTACAAAGAACATTGCTGCAGCTGCAGAGGATGTGGAAGGTCTAATAAAGCCTTTTTTCAAGTTATCATCTAAATATTCTTTTAAATGATTTAATTCTGGCTGTGACAATGGATATATATGTCCATATGGTATGGAGCTTCCAGGTATAAGATCAATAGGACAATCATAGTCTCTGTGTGGAGGTAAAGACTCAGCCTCCTTTTTATCAAAAACATCAGCAAATTCACTATAACATTCTGGTAACTTATGTTCAGTGATATGACAAAGTGTGTGTACCCCAAAACAGGATTGTTTACAGTGGTTTGAATCAAAAACTACTGATGCTGTGGACCACGATATAGTGGGATTATGCTTTATTAACCAATTCAGTCCAAGGATTAATGGATAGACAGAAGAAGGAAGAACATCAAAACAAATAAGCTCTGTGTGTCCTGAAGGGGTAACAACTTTGAGTGGGATAGTGTGGTGAGTTATGGGACCAGAGCTAAAGAATGAACCGTCAACCAGACGAATAGCTAAAGCAACACTCTTCTTTATTAGTGGGATGTGATTATTAACAACAAAAGTGTTATCAGCAAAATTCCCAGAAGCCCCAGAGTCAATTATGGCCTGAACGTTTATCTTCTGATGGGACCACTGTAGGGAGACATAAATAGATAGATGAGATTTTATGCTGTCAACCAAATTAACAGTATGGTCATTGGACGAAGTCTTACCCTTCTTTTGTCGAATCAGAGAGGGACAGTCCCTAACAGCATGGTTCTTTTCAGCACAGTATAGACATAGGTTTAGTAGCTTACGCCTAGCTTTCTCCTCAGGTCTCAAGGGTCCCCTAATAACTGCAACATCCATGGGTTCTTCTATGGGTCTAGTGAATGCTGTGGAAGGTGTTGAGTGATGATAATTGGGGTTTCTTCTGGGGGTAGTCTCTGAATAGGATCTCTCTGACTTCCTTTCCCTAAGCCGACAATCTATGCCAATAGAGAGAGTCATCAATTCATCCAAGTCCTCTGGAATCACACCCCTTGCCAATTCATCCTTAACTGCATCATTGAGTCCCAAACGGAACTGATTGCGTAGAGCAGGAATATTCCACAGGGTGTCAGGAGCCCATCTTTTAAATTCAGTAATGTAGTCTTCTACCATTCTTTTGCCCTGTCTTAGAGACCTAATGGCAGTTTCAGCAGTATTTTTTCTATTGTGATCTTCATATAAAAGAGACATTGCAGAAAAAAAATCTTCTAGTGAATTTAGGATAGGATCATTTTTTTCATAGAAAGCATTGGCCCAAGACCTGGCCTCACCTCTGAGAAATGAAATTACAGTTAGAACTCTAATCCTGTCAGTTGGGTATGACTTAGGTTTCAAAGTAAAAAGCAGAGTGCAGGAATTCCTGAAATCCCTAAACATAGCTCTGTCCCCAGAGAACTTTTCCGGTGGACTAACAATGGGTTCTGGACATGACTCAACATTAGTAGTTTTGTTTGCAAGATGATCATTAATAAAAAAATTTATACTCTGATTCTCTAGTTGTATATCCCTTAAGCCTTGAATCATGTGATACATACTCTGAGCTAAAGAACCAACTCTCCTGGACAGTTCACTTACATCCATGATTTTAGCTGTTAGTAGTATTCCTTTTTTAGGCTTGGTAATATGTAAGGATATGTTTAGTTGTTTTTAGAGAACACTACAATTACAGCCCCTGCTTTATGCAGGACCACTCAGTCTCACACCTTACCTCGGATTCCCACAGATTTAACTTAAGGGAACCCTGATATGCTCATTGATCTGAGGGTCACTACAGCAGGGTTGCTGAGTGAAACCGGAACCTTCACGCAACAATAAATGCTTAAAGCAGAAAAGAGAGTAAGTCTTATAGGATTGACTGCAGCAGAAGTGAAAGAGTTAATTAGTGCAGGTGCCTTAATTCAAACAGAGTTGCAATGGAAATAGTATATGCAGCAGGCTTTAACAAACACACTGAAATCAACACAGTACTTTGAAGTGAATAAATCAACCTCTGGTCATTTTGTAAACCATACTTTGATAATGAATATTAGTACTTTGCAGAGTTGTTCAATCAGAGTAATATAAGCTGTGGTAAACTTGAGGAAACAGTTATAGTTTAAGTTAGAGCAAACAGTTCATTTCAAGCACAATAGAGGTTAATTGCGTAAAGTTTGAATTATGCTTATGCAATCCGATAATGAATAATGGTACTTTGTAATAATCTTTGTCACAGTTATTTGTTTGTAATATGGTAAATAGCAGTAAAAAGGTTTAGTGCTTATTTGATATCTGAAGCGAATATGGAAATCCAGCAAATGAGCGTTCCACAATATATAGCAAGTGAAGGAAAAATGAGGTTGCAGCAATACACACAGTTCATAGAATGCAATATATATAGACTAGAAATATTGTAGATGATATTAGCACATAGCGATACAGTTACCACACAGCAACAAGTCCTAGGAGTATCGCAGAAAGCCTGGCAGAGATCCGCGGCAGGAGAATGAGGAGCGTGACGTCACACGCTGCAGGGGAACAACCTCACTACAGGAGAGAGACTGAGAAATCTCTTAGTGAACAAACGGAGCAAATCTTCAAGCACAAAAGAGTATCTGCAAGTTGATTCAAATAGGCAGATACTCATGGGGAGCAATAAGTTGAGAATACAAAGTAGTATAAACGGCTAGGTCTCTTCTGAAGCAGCTTCACACTGAGCAACAAATTACCAAGCAATGAGTTCTGTTGGGAGGAGCCTTAAATAGGGGTAGTGAGTTGACATCCTTAAAGGCACAGTAGGAAAAGAGATAAATCCCTGACAAAGAAAAAGTATTAAAATATGGGCTGAGTTTTGTGCCCTCTACTAACTTTAATCTTTTTGAAACATTGCTTGATCTAAATAAATTCGTCAGAAATTTGACACTCAGGAAATGTTTCAAAAATGATAAATATAACACTGAGACTGTAGTACCAGAAAAGGGAATAGAGGGCATTGATAATTATAATGTTAGATTTGATGAGGCACTTGATTATTTGAGTCTTATAAATTTGGAAATGGAATCCTTTAAGGATGAGCAGGTTAATGTAAAATTCAAGCCTCTGAATTCTATCCAACCAGAAAAAGGGGAGTGTATCTGGAATCCTTCCACAGAAGAGTAGAGGCTGAATTGCATAAGTTACAAGAATCACTTACAGAACAGCCTATTGGACGGAATAACCTCACCAAGACAGAGTAAGAGGCTATTGAGAGACTCAAGGCTAGACAAGATATTGTCATACGTAAAAGTGATAAAGGTGGGAATATAGTTGTCTTGGATAAATGTGATTACATGATTGAAGCAGAGAGGCAACTGAGCCAGACAGAGGTTTATACCAAATTGAGTTTTGATCCTACAAACGCATTCAAACTTAGCCTTGAGCAAATACTAGATGATGGCAACAAATTGGGCATCATGGATGATGATACTAAGGCTTTTCTTTGGGTTAAAAATCCCTGGACCCCCATTTTCCACCATCTCCCCAAGACACACAAGGGTCTTGACAATGTCCAGGGTCGTCCAATCGTCTCGGGCATTGGATCCTTGTTGGAACCCTTGGGGAGATGGATGGAAAGCATCTTACAGCCACTTGTTAGAATCCTTCCCTCAATTTTGAAGGATACTAAGCATTTGCTGGTTTTGTTAGAGAATATCAGTTGGGAAAAATGATTTTCTTGGCTGACCATTGATGTGGTCAGCCTGTATTCAAGCATACCCCTGGATAAAGGCATGGTTGTGATTGCCTTTTTCCTTGATAATTACACAGGCTATAGCAGTACCCATAAGGACTTTATACTTAGAGTTCTTCACTTCCTGTTAACACACAATTATTTCTCCTTTGGTGGCAATTTTTATCTCCAAAAGAGAGGAACAGCAATGGGGGCCACTTTTGCCCCATCTTTTGCCAACTTATATATGGGTTGGTGGGAGCTAACCCATATATATGGAGAGGATTGCCACCAGAGGGGAAGTATTGTGATGTACAGGAGGTTTATTGATGATCTCCTCCTGATCTGGCGAGGGTCAACGCAGGAGAGTACTGACTTTGTTGATAATATCAATGAAAATGATGTGGGCTTGAGCTTTACTAGCACTATCAATGAAGTAAGCATTGCATATCTTGATCTCACTCTTTACAGTGAGGGGAGTAAAATTGCTACTAAGCTTCATCGTAAGCCTATTGCAGGTAATAGTATCCTACACGCAAAGAGCATGCACCCCAAACATACTAGCCTTGGTATACTCAAAGGTGAATTTATTCGCCTAAGAAGGAATTGCTCCTCCTTGTCAGAATATCACAAGATAGCCAAAGAGTTCAGAGACAGATTTCTCAAGAGAGGTTTCCCTAGAAAACAGATCACAAAGGCTTATTATATGGTATCTGGAATGAACAGAAGTGATATGCTACACACTAACAGGGATGTTGATAAAACAGACATTAAGAACAGTTCTATTTTTGTAACCAACTACAGTAAGCAATTTGATAAAATTGCGGATATTATCAAAGAGTGCTTACCCATCCTGAAAGGGGATGAGGATCTTTTTGATGTAGTACAGAAAGGATGCAAATGCATCCCCAGAAAGAGCAAAACTCTAGGGAATATCCTAGCCCCCAGTGAAATAAAATCGAACTCAGGAAAAACTACTAGCTGGTTGGAGTGCAAGGGCCACTACAGGTGTGGTGCAACTAGATGTAAGGCTTGTTCATACACTTTGACAGGTAAAACCTTCCAATCATCTAATACACAGAGGGTTTTTACCATTGATGCCTGCACAAATTGTCGTAGCACATACGTAGTGTACCTTGTTACATATAAAGATTGCCTCAAGCAATACGTTGGTCTCACCACAAGGGAGGCCCGCGAGAGAATAAAAGAGCATATTTATGACATCAAATCAGATGATCCAGATTCACAAGTGGCACGACAACTCAAGTTCTGCCATGACGGTAAGATTGATAATCTGACGTGGCAGATCATTGAATGGGTGCGAGTCCCGAAGAGAGGAGGAGATAGAGACAAGATGCTACGCATGCGCGAGGCATTTTGGATCTTCAAACTTAAGACCAGATCACCTGATGGTTTGAATATACAAACAGACCTAATTAATTGTTGGCGATAGTTGATATCAGATACATACAAATTAGATATATCAATTGTGTATTTTTACTCATAAATCACATCTAGGTAAAAGTGCTTAACTATTTTTCCTCTTAAATTGGGAAGCTATTAGTCATAACACTGACAATTAGCAAGGTTTAATTTTCCTTGTTTTGTTTTAGACCCATAATTTGATGTTAATATGTTGTGCAATGCACAGCTTTATAGTATAGATTTTTTGAGTATAGCTTATACTAGAATGCTTTGTAGGATATATCTAAATTTTTACAGTAGATCTTATTGGTAGTTTACAGGTGTCTGCAGTTTTGACAAATATTGAATACATTACATATATGGTATATAAGGATATTAAATGTTTCCTTTGTAAATCATGCAGAATACGATATAATATATGGTTTTGCATTTTTGTCAATATTTTAGCACTTTGTTTCCATTCATATTAATGATCACTGTAATATATGTTGGATTTACTTGAATTTAACTTATATAAATAGTACAAATTGTTATGTACAATGGAACAAACCAAGACCTATTGATTCTGTACCTTTTGGTTCCAGGCTAGAGAGAGTTAACTGTGGCTACACATTTACGTCAGTGTGATTACATTATTTAAGAAGGCTGTGAGCTAGTAACAGCATGGTCTATGAGTAAGGCAGATAGCTGAAACATGTCAGACCGCTGTTGTCCTAGCTCTTTTTGTTTTTAATACACTGAGTGTGTTTTTTTACTACTTTGTATGGCAATAAAAGCGAAGTATTAATTTCTTAACCTGTGGCCCCGACTCACCTTTTTTTCTTGTGGCTGCTGTTGACTTTGCAGACTTACAGAGGTCTGCAGGCGGTTTGCGGGGAGCGCCTTCGTGGTTGCTGTGTCTAGGGGCCGTTCTATTGGTCACTCCGGGTAGTGACGAAGAAGCCAAGGGGAGGAGATTCTAATGCACACCAAGGAACTGATCGGGACCATGGAGGTTTATTAAGCAGTTGCGGTTGGCGACCGGAGCCCCTAAGGTACTTTGTTCCTGCATTTGATGAAAGTTTATGTTGCGATACTTCCACTGCAGGTTTTGGAATAACAATCAATGTTTGGCTATTTTGAGAGCTGATACAGGAATTTCTTGTAACTTGGTGATTAACACTTTCAGTTCCTGAGGTTTGCATTCCTGGACCAGCATTTCCAGTCCATTGCCCTTCCGTTTGGCCTAGCTACTGCTCCAAAAATCTTTACGAAGATTCTGGGGGCTCTTGTACCCGTTGCCAGAACTCAGGTTATTACAGTAGCCCCATACTTGGACGATATTCTAGTGCAAGCACCATCTTATCATCTTACGGAAGAATACTCAGAGTTCCTTCTCAGTCTTCTTCGATCATATGGATGGAAGATCAACTTGGAATAGAGTTCTCTTATCCCAAGTACCAGGGTGTATTTCCTGGGTACTATAATAGACTCCATATCCATGAGAATATTTCTAACAGATCAGAGACATTGCAAGCTAACTTCGGCATATCTTGCCCTCTGGACCTCCTTGAGTCCCTCTGTGGCTCAGTGTATTGAGGTGATTGGTCTCATGGTGTCCTGCATGGACATCATTCTTTTTGCCAGGTTCCATCTCAGACCTTTACATGCTGAGACAGTGGAACGGCGATCATTCTGATCTGCCTCTACAGATTGTATTAGACAGCCGGAATTGCCCTCTTGGTGGCTCAGTCCAGATCATCTGTCCCGAGGGACGTGCTTCTTAAGACAATCCTGGGAGATTGTGACTATGAACACAAGCCTATCCGGATGGGGAGCTGTTTGGGGTGCCAGGAAGGTACAGGATTTGTTGACTCAGGAGGAGTCCTGCCTCCCAATCAATTTTGGAACTACGGGCATTCTTCAATGTCTTGAAGGCTTGGTCACTTCTGGGTTTGTCCCAGTTTATCAGATTCCAATCAGACAATATATCCTCGGTGGCTTACATCAACCATCAGGGGGGGAACGAGAAGCTCCTTGGCGATGAAGGAAATATCTCAGATTCTGGAGTGGGCGGAGGCCCACAGCTGTTCACTGTCAGCGATCCACATTCCGGGTGTGGTCAACTGGGAGGTGGATTTTCTCAGCAGGCAATCCTTCCACCCAGGGGAATGGTTTCTCCATCCCAAGATTTTTGCAGAGATATGTATAGATATCATGGCGTCCTGTCTCATTACCAAGCTACCCTGGTACGGGTTGAGGTCGAGGGATCCCCAAGTAGATCTAATAGATGCACTAGCAGTGCCCTAGAGGTTCAAACTCATATATCTTTTTCCTCCATTACTCCTTTTTCCTTGAGTCGTGGCCCGCATCAAGCAGGAGCGGGTTTTCGTAATCCTGATTGTTCCATCGTGGCCACAAGGACGTGGTTTGCGGATCTAGTGGGGATGTCCTCATCTCCTCTGTGGAAGTTACCTTGTCACAGAGACCTGCTGTTACAAGGTCTATTTGTTCATCAAAATCTAGATTCTCTGAGGCTGACTGCGTGGATATTGAACACTTAGTCTTAGCCAAGAGATGTTTCTCTAAGAGTGTCATTAATACTCTTATTCAAGCTCGTGACATAAACCAGTTACTCAGCGTATCTACCACAAAGGGTGGAGGACCTACTTATTCTGGTGTGAAGAGTGTGGTTTTTCCTGGCACAGAGTTAAGGTTGCCAGGATCTTATCTTTTTTCCAGAATGGACTAGAGAAGGGCCTTTCTGCTAGTTCCCTGAGGGGACAGATTTCGGCCCTGTCGGTTTTATTGCACAAGAGACTGACTGAGCTTCCAGACGTGCAGTCCTTTGTTAAGGCTCTGATTAGGATCAGACCTGTGTTTAGCTCTGTGGCACCTCTTTGGAGCCTTAATCTTGTTCTTCGTGTTTTGCAACAGGCTCCATTTGAGCCTCTGCATTCCATTGACATTAAGTTGTTATCTTGGAAGGTTCTCTTTTTATTGGCTATTGCCTCTGCGCGCAGAGTTTCTTAGATCTCTGCTTTGCAATGTGAGTTCCCTAATCTGATTTTTCATGCAGATAAGGCAGTTTTATGTACTAAATTAGGTTTTCTTGGTAAGTTTGTGTCAGATCGCAACATCAATCAGGAGATTATGGTTCCTTCCTTGTGTCGTAATCCTTCTTTATCGAAGAAACATTTACTTCACCATTTGGATGTGGTTTGCGCATTGAAGTTCTATCTTTACGCTACTAATGAGTTTAGACAATCTTGCTCTTTGTTGTCTATTCGGGGAAGCGTAAGAGGAGAAGGCTACTTCAACTTCCCTATCTTTTTGGTTAAAGAGTGTCATCCGCTTAGCTTACGAGACAGCGGGACATCCTCCTCCTGAGAGGATAATGGCTCATTCCACTAGAGCAGTGGCTTCCTCTTGGGCCTTTAAGAATGAGGCCTCTATGGATCAGATTTGTAAGGCGCTACCTGGTCCTCCTTACATAATTTTTCTAATTTTTACAAGTTTGATGTTTGTGCTTCGACTGAAGCAGCTTTCGGGAGAAAAGTTTTGCAGGCTGTGGTGCCCTCAGAATAGGGTCTGCCTCTTCCTTTTCGTTCCCTCCCGTTATTCATTCAGTGTCCTCTGGAGCTTGGGTATAGTTTTCCCAACAGTAAGGTATGAAGCCGTGGACTCTCCCTATCTTAGGAAGGAAAACATAATTTATGCTTACCAGATAAATTCCTTTCCTTCCGGATAGGGAGAGTCCACGGCCCCCGGCCGTTTTTTTTCTTGTCTAAGGGCGGCTCTCTATTATTTATCTTATTCTTCTGGCACCATTTATACCCTGATATTTCTCCTACTTTTCCTTGTTCCCTCTGCAGAATGACTGGGGTAATGAGGAAGTGGGAAGGATATTTATGCCTTTGGCTGGGGTGTCTTTTCCTCCTCCTGGTGGCCAGGTGTTGTATTTCCTAACAGTAAGGAATGAAGCCGTGGACTCTCCCTATCTGAAAGGAAAGGAATTTATTTGGTAAGCATAAATTATTTTTTTTTCTTTCATGATTCAGATAGAGCATGCTATTTTAAGCTACTTTCTAATTTTTTCCTATTATCAATTTTTCTACGTTCTCTTGCAATCTTTATTTGAAAAGAAGGAATGTAAAGCTTAGGAGCCGGTCCATTTTTGGTTCAGCACCTTGGTAGCGCTTGCTGATTGGTGGCTAAATGTAGCCACCAATAAGCATGGGCTATCCAGTGTGCTGAACCTAAAATGGGCTGGCACCTAAGCTTTACATTCCTGCTTTTCAAATAAAGATCGCAAGAGAACGATTATAGGAATAAATTAGAAAGTTGTTTAAAATTGCATGCTCTATCTAAATCGTGAAAATGTAATTTTGACTTTATTGTCCCTGTAACGGACGTCCTCAGAGCTCTGGTTGAGTGTTTTGCAAAACACATAAAAAATAAATTTAAAAGTACAGTTGCACTTATAATTACACTACCTAATAAAATTATTAAATAATGTTTGAGAATAGAGGTTGTTCCAGCTACTTGCTTATGGATGATAAATTTGGAGCTCGGACCTACAGTATGTTAGACCCAGAGTTCCTAGGGAGTATCAGAAAATTGAAGAGAAACTTCTCAATAGCTGAATGATACAAGGACACAGGAATACCCTGCTAAGTGCACAGCATTTCCCTAACGGGTCTTCAGCCATAACTACCATCAGATGTTGCAGGGACTCGTCCCTAGCCACTCCCTGAGGTACTCAGGTATTTCCTACTGTCATCCTCTGTGGTACTCGATACCTAAACTGGATGGGCTCTCTACTGGATACAGTTGCCGCTGCATTGACATCCCTGGTAAGCCAGTGGAAGGGTGCTGCACAAGCTAAGTGAATTTACACTGCACACACACAGCCCAGAGGCTATTTGTAGGTACTCTGATGCAGGTACAGCCTAGCCAGGGGACTTAACCTGCTCCCCTCATGACACATTTTTTTCTCCCAATTAGGTCCCTAAAGTGTCTATCATAATTGGAAACACTATCATTGAAGCCTCTGACACTTTACAGCCCTCCTGCAGCTCCTAGGGCAATTTTGGGGGCACTTTTAAAATTTAGGTGCATGGCCCGTTAAAAGACTGGAATTTGCTTAGTGCAATATGTAGAGTTGATAGAGGAGGCTCTAATTAGGCTGGAGACCAGTGTTTTATAGTTTTTATGAGGGTTTTATGCTTGGTGCACTGTCTTTTAACTTATTAACATGACCACAGGCTTTCCTCCAGGTGGTAACTCAGCCCCCTCAGTGGCTTTTCTCTCTCAATATGGAGCCTCTGTAACTAGATTCTCTAATACTACATTTGGGACCAGTTTTTAAACCTATTTCCAGTTCCTGCCAGTCCCTGGAAGGGGTTGAGTACCATTCAGGAGCGGCAAGGGGGTACTCAGGGGCTATAGTATATATATAAGTATATATAAGTATATATACAGGTAGCCCTCAGTTTACGCCGGGGTTAGGTTCCAGAAGGAATGGTTGTAAATCGAAACCGTTGTAAATTGAAACCCAGTTTATAATGTAAGTCAATGGGAAGTGAGGGAGATAGGTTCCAGGCCCCTCTCAAAATTGTCATAAGTAACACCTAATACATTATTTTTAAAGCTTTGAAATGAAGACTTTAAATGCTAAACAGCATTATAAACCTAATAAAATAATCACAGAACACAGAATATATAATTAAACTAAGTAAAATGAACAAATACATTTGCTAAACAGCATTATAAACGTAATAAAATAATCACACAACACAGACTTCACTTGCATTTTTCTGCAAACAGTTCTTTCTATGCATTCCAATCTGGACTGATTTATAGACAGGAAGATCTTGTTCCTTTGAAATCTGCTCGATAGCTCAGGTCTGATTAAACTGATTAATTTCAGTTTGCTTGGCTTTGCTGCAACACAAGCGGACAGCGCCACCTACTGGCTATTTTAATAAATGCACTGCTTCTCAATGCTTTTCAATATCAATCACATGACTGGAAAAAAAGGTTGTTATTCTGAAACGGTGTAAATTGAACCGTTGTAAAACGAGGGCCACCTATATATATATATATATATATATATATATATATATATATATATATATATATATATGTATATATATATAATCAAGGAAAAGTCCAGACAAGGAAGAGCTCAAAGCAAAGTGGTGTTTTATTTAACACTAACAAATAGGCAGAAAAATGGCTATGAATTGTAGCTGTTCTTCCTGAATAATATATTTACATGTACTACATGTTGAGCCTTTCGACTACGGCTATATTATTGTGAGTCTTTTGCTAAGCTGACTATGTGTTTGTTCTAAACGTCTACATGCACTGCTCCTAAGCATTCTTTGATAATAATGCTGGATTAACCTGTTAGAGACTAAATCTATAAGCTTGTTTTACATTATATATATATATATATATATATATATATATATATATATATATATATATAGGCAGCTGTAGTAGTTTCTACATGGAGAGATAATTGTTTAAGGGAGTGTAAAAATAGTGCAGACGGCTCTCAACCAGGTATTGTCTGTACTATTACTATATGCAGTGTCTTTGCATACTTTATTATAAGTAAAATCTGGAACAAAATGCCTCTGTCCCCACTGATATCTCTAATGAGGAGTCAGTTTTCTAATATCCCTCTATCTACATATATATGTTTATTTTACAAATATATTCCAGTATGCCAGGTCACTAAAATCTGTGAGGATGGTATATCTCACATTTTGCATACATGTAAGCTGCAACAGTCCACTTTACCCTGTACTTTTCATTCAGGAGGAAACCAATGTTTCCTTCTTAATATGAGGAGAGTCCACAGCATCATTCCTTACTGTTGGGAAATACTGAACCTTGCCACCAGGAGGAGGCAAAGACACCCGTCGGGCAGATAGCTCAGCATGCTAATGCACTGTGGCTGAGCTCTGTAGCAACCTGAGGGTTGCGGGTTCAATCCCGGCGAGGTCCACTCAGCCTTTCATCCTTCCGAGGTTGATAAAATGAGCAGCACCTTGAGACCCTTACGGGTGATTAGCCGCGCATTACAAGTACCCTATACATACATACACCCCAGCCAAAGGCTTAAATACTCCCCCTACTTCCCTCATATCCCAGTCATTCTTTGCCTTTCCTCACAGGAGGTTGGCAGAGAAGTGTCAGAAGAATCGGAGTAGTTCCTTATGAGGGGTATCTACACTTCAAAATGGGACTGGAGTTTTAAGAAGTCTTGTCAGCCTCTCAGTGAGAGCATTGACGAAAGTTAGGGTCTGGAGATGCAGGGCGAGTCTTTCTGCGAATGCATCCAGACTCGTATTAACAGCTCCTAGGCAATCAGTGTTGACAA
Source organism: Bombina bombina (assembly GCF_027579735.1). NCBI lineage: Eukaryota > Metazoa > Chordata > Amphibia > Anura > Bombinatoridae > Bombina > Bombina bombina. The sequence continues at coordinate 121,961,610 of NC_069504.1, read as the reverse complement.
GTTTCCCTGCTTGCTTCCATCACTCAAGTCCATGTCAGGAGCTATGCTACAAGACTGTCAAACTTGAGAGGCTGTGCTTCTGTTCCACGGCTAGATTCCGGTAAGATCGTTTTCTTTTTACATATATGATAACGCAAGAAGACAGGGTCACAGTGTGGCTCCTATTATCTGTATGGAATCAAGGGTGAATATCTCTGGAGGGGGATTATTGAACAGTAAGTTTATTTGATTATGCTGCGACATGTGTGAGATGAGGCTCAGGCAGATGTTAGAACGTACCAGGTTTTTTACTTTCGTTTTGGGAGCTGCGCAGCCTGAAAGGCTTGGCGCTTTTTTTTTTGCTATTATAGCAAGGGCGGTCCTGCATGCGCACCACGTGCCGGGTGTTCCGCTTGTCTTGCCCTCCTGACCTCCTTAAGGCCCTCTATGGCTCTGTGTATGGAGGTGATTGGGCTCATGGTGTCCAGCATGGACATCATTGCTTTTGCCAGATTCCACCTCAGACCACTTCAGCTGTGCATGCTGAGACAGTGGAACGGCGATCATTCGGATCTGTCAACAGATTTCTCTGGATAACCGGTCAAGATAATCGCTCTCCTGGTGACTCTGTCCAGATCACCTGTCCCAAGGGACATCTTTCTTGAGACCATCCTGGGAGATTGTGACTATGGACGCAAGTCTATCAGGATAGGTAGCTGTTTGGGGTGCCAGGAAGGAACAGGGCCTGTGGACTCGAGAGGAATCCCTCCTCCCGATCAACATTCTGGAATTTTGAGCAATCTTCATTGCTCTGAAGGCTTGGCCTCTTCTGGGTTTGTCCCAGTTTATCAGATTCCAATCAGACAGCATAACCTCGGTGGCTTACATCAACCATCAGGGGGGAACGAGGAGCTCCCTAGCAATGAGGGAAGTATCTCAGATTCTGGAGTGGGCGGAGACTCACAACTGCTAGCTTTCAGTGATCCACATTCTGGGTGTGGACAACTGGAAAGCGGATTTCCTTAGCAGACAATCTTTTCATCCGGGAGAATGGTCTCTCCATCCCAAGGTGTTTGTGGAGATTTGCAACAAATGGGGGACGCCGGAGATAGATCTCATGGCATCCCGGGTCAATTCCAAGCTACCCAGATATGGGTCGCGGTCCAGGGATCCTCAAGTGGAGCTAATAGATGCATTAGCAGTGCCTTGGAGTCTGCGGAGAGGAGCATCTTCTCTATCTGTCTGGGTCATAGGAGGTGGTGAGTGCCCCAGCCATTGGGGGTATAAGTTGCCAGTTGTTTTTCCTTTCTATATTTTGAGATAGATGAGTTATGGAGGATTCTGATCATTTAGAGGGGGATCCCTCCAATACAGAATTTGATACCTGTGTATATTGTGAGGAGGCCGGGGTAATCCAGCCCTCTCAATTATGTTCTGTATGCCCAATAGAGTGTTCTCATCAACCAATGTGGAGATGTTAGAGACCACTGAGCCATCGCCTCTGAGGACTCTTCGTCCAGTGAGGTGTGTTCCCTAGATTATGTTCCTACATATACAGTTTTCCTGAGTTCTGACCCTCCTTCATCTGTAAGGGGTTTGTTTCCCCCAGAGGTTACTACGGAGTTCCGCATGGCCGTCTCTACAACCTTAGCAAGGTTACCTATTCCTGCTATGCGCAAGCGAAGGGTTAATCGGGGCTGCCCAAGGACATTCGTGTAAAATAACGATTGTGTCCGATCAGTCCTCTGGGGACTTGGTTCCCTCTGAGGCTTCAGAGGGAGAACCTTCAGGGTCGGAGCCTGCTGACTTGGGTCCTCCGTCTGCGGAGGGCTTAGCATTTAGATTTAGATTGGCACGCCTGCGTTTACTTTTGGCGATGTTAAAAGTTTCCAGTACTGCTCCCTCAGTTGAATCTCAGTCCTCTAAATCAGATAACGATCTTAACTAAGACAAGTAGAGGATGGTGATATTCCTTGTCGTCTTGTTTTACCTTTTGTTTTATCGTTTATTTAAAATCCCAGTTCCGAGCTCTATGGGAGGTTGTGTCATATGACAAGCAGGATGCTCTGGGGAAGGGCCTTCTGTTAGCTCCCTTAGGGGACAGATTTCGGCCCTATCTGTTTTACTGCTCGAGAGGCTCATTGAGCTTCCAGATGTCCAGTCTTGTTCAGGCTTTGATTAGATAAGGCCTGTGTTTAGATCTAGTGCTCCTCCTTGGATTTTACATATTGTTCTAAGTTTTGCAGAAGGCTCCATTTGGGCTTATGCATGGAGTTGACATTAAAATTTTCTGTCTTGGAAGGTTCTTTTATCTTTTTTTTTTTTTTTCTACTGGCTATTGCTTCAGCGCACAGTGTCTGAGATGGCTGCCTTGCAATGTGAGGTCCCTTTCCTAGTTTTTTTTTTTCATGCGGCTAAGGCTGTTCTCTCTGGGTTAGGTTTCCTTCCTATGGTTGTTTCAGATCGCAACTTCAATCAGGAGATTGTGGTTCATTCCTTGTGTCCTAATCCTTCCTCTTTGAAGGAGTGGTTATTTCATAACTTAAATGTGGTTTGGTCCTTGAAGTTCTATCTTCAGGCTACAAAGGAGTTTTGTCAAACTTCTTCCTTGTTTGTGTTTATTCTGGGATGCGTAAGGGGCAGGAAGCCTTGTTCTCTTCCTTGTTTTTCAGGTTGAGGAGCATGTTCGCTTAGCTTATAGAGTCAGTGGGACACAAGCCTCCTCAGAGGATTAAGGCTCATTCAACTAGAGCTGTGGCTCCCTCTTGGGTTTTGAGAATGAGGCCTTTAGGGATCAGATTTGTAGGGCAGCTACTTGGTCTTCTTCACATTTTTTCAAAATTTACATATTTGGGAGACAGGGTTTCGCAGGCTGTGGTGCCCTCAGAACAGGGTCCGCCTCTTTTTACCCTCCCGTTTACATTCAATGTCCTCTAGATCTTGGGTATATGTTTCCAACAAGTAAGGAATGAAGCTGTGGACTCTCCTCATATTAAGAAGAAAAACATAAATTATGCTTACCAAATAATTCCCTTTCCTTCTGTATGGGGAGAGTCCACGGCCCCCGCCTGAATTCTACGTTGGGAGGACTTAAATTTGGTTTTGTTCTTATGGCACCATTTATACCCTGATATTTCTCCTACTGTTCCTTGTTCCCTCGGCAGAATGACTGGGGGATGAGGGAAGTGGGGGAGGTATTTAAGCCTTTGGCTGGGGTGTCTTTGCCTCCTCCTGGTGGCCAGGTTCTGTATTCCCGCAATTAAGGAATGAAGCCATGGACTCTGTTCATACAGAAGGAAAGGAAATTGTCTGTTAAGCATAATTTATGTTTTTCCCGGCTCCTTTGGACCGACCTAGTTGGTAAAGAGATGAACGCACACAGAATCTGATAGACCGGTAAGCACTTTAGCACAGTTTTCTAAATGCATATACATAGTGGCGTGGAACACAGACCGCTACACACACAGAAGGGACATCAGTGCATACTTAGTAGCACACCCTCTGAACCATAGGTCTCCTGAGTATCAACACATGAATTGCTTTTTCTTCTACTAGATACGACGAGTCCACGGATTCATCCTTACTTGTGGGATATTATCCTCCTGCTAACAGGAAGGGGCAAAGAGCACCACAGCAGAGCTGTATATATATAGCTCCTCCCTTCTCTCCACCCCCAGTCATTCTCTTTGCCTATACTAAGTAATAGGAAGAGGTAAAGTGAAAGAGGGCCGCAGTGCATAGCAGTGGCGCCCTATCTGGACGATATTTTGAGTCAGGCGTCAAATTACCAGTTAGCCAAATCTCACACGGACATCGTGTTGGCTTTTCTAAGAACTCACGGGTGGAAGGTGAATATACAAAAGAGTTCACTAGTTCCACTGACAAGAGTTCCATTCTTGGGAACTCTGATAGACTCGGTAGACATGAAAATATTTCTGACGGAGGTCAGAAAGTAAAAAATCCTGACTACTTGCCGAGCACTTCAGTCCATTCATCGGCCTTCAGTGGCGCAGTGTATGGAGGTCATTGGATTAATGGTAGCTGCAATGGACATCGTTCCGTTTGCTTGCTTACATCTCAGACCACTGCAGCTGTGCATGCTCAGACAGTGGAATGGGGATTATGCGGATTTATCTCCTCAGATAGATCTGGATCTAGAGACCAGAGACTCTCTTCTTTGGTGGTTGTCACAGGATCATCTGTCCCAGGGAATGTGCTTCCGAAGGCCAGCATGGGTCATAGTGACGACGGACGCCAGCCTCTTAGGCTGGGGTGCAGTCTGGAATTCCCTGAAGGCTCAAGGTGTTTGGACTCAGGAGGAGTCCCTACTACCAATCAATATTCTGGAACTGAGAGCAATATTCAACGCGCTTCAAGCGTGGCCTCAGTTGGCTTTGGCCAAATTCATAAGATTCCAATCGGACAATATCACGACTGTAGCATATATCAATCATCAAGGAGGAACAAAGAGTTCTCTAGCGATGATAGAGGTTTCCAAGCTAATTCGATGGGAGGAGACTCACTCTTGCCATCTATCAGCAATTTATATCCCAGGAGTAGAGAACTGGGAAGCGGATTTTCTAAGTCGTCAGACTTTTCATCCGGGGGATTGGGAGCTTCATCCGGAGGTGTTTGCGGCATTGATCCATCAATGGGGCACACCGGAATTGGATCTGATGGCATCTCGTCAGAATGCCAAACTTCCTTGTTATGGGTCCAGATCACGGGATGCCCAAGCAGTACTGATAGATGCTCTAGCAGTACCTTGGTCCTTTAACCTGGCTTATGTGTTTCCTCCTTTTCCTCTCCTACCTCATCTGATTGCCACGCAGGACTTGGTATGCAGATCTAGTGGAAATATCATCTCTTCCACCGTGGAAACTGCCACCGAGACAGGACCTTCTCATTCAAGGTCCGTTCGAACATCCAAATCTAAATTCTCTGCAGCTGACTGCCTGGAGATTGAATGCTTAATTTTATCTAAGCGGGGATTCTCTGAGTTGGTCATTGATACCTTGATTCAGGCTCGGAAGCCTGTCACTAGGAAAATTTACCATAAGATATGGCGTAAATATCTTTATTGGTGCGAATCCAAAGGCTACTCGTGGAGTAGGGTTAGGATTCCTAGGATTTTGACCTTTCTCCAAGAAGGATTGGAGAAGGGATTATCAGCTAGTTCCTTAAAGGGACAAATTTTTGCTTTGTCAATTTTACTACACAAGCGTCTGACAGATGTCCCAGACGTTCAGTCTTTTTGTCAGGCTTTAGTCAGAATCAAGCCTGTGTTGCTCCACCATGGAGTTTGAATTTAGTTCTAAATGTTCTTCAAGGGGTTCCGTTTGAACCCATGCATTCCAAAGATATTAAACTATTATCTTGGAAAGTTTTGTTTTTAGTTGCTATCTCTTCTACTCAAAGAGTTTCTGAGCTTTCTGCGTTACAATGTGACTCGCCTTATCTTATATTCCATTCTGATAAGGTGGTTTTGCGTACTAAACCTGGATTCCTTCCTAAGGTTGTTTCAAATAAGAATATTAATCAGGAAATTGTTGTTCCTTCTTTGTGTCCTAATCCTTCTTCTAAGAAGGAGCGTCTGTTACATAACTTGGACGTGGTTCGTGCCTTGAAGTTTTACTTACAAGCGACCAAGGATTTCCGTCAAACATCTTCTCTATTCGTTGTCTATTCTGGAAAGCGTAGGGGTCAAAAAGTTACGGCTACTTCTCTTTCTTTTTGGCTGAAAAGCATCATCCGTTTGACATACGAGACTGCTGGACAGCAGCCTCCTGAAAAGATTACAGCTCATTCTACTAGAGCGGTGGCTTCCACATGGGCTTTTAAGAACAACGCTTCTGTTGAACAGATTTGTAAGGCTGCGACATGGTCCTCCCTTCATACCTTTTCCAAATTTTCCAAATTTGATACTTTTGCTTCTTCTGAGGCTATTTTTGGGAGAAAAGTTCTTCAAGCAGTGGTGCCTTCTGTTTAGGTATCTGTCTTGTCCCTCCCGTTCATCCGTGTCCTGTTGCTTTGGTATTGTATCTAGTAGAAGAAAAGGAAATTTATGCTTACCTGATAAATTGATTTCTTCTACGATATGACGAGTCCCTGTCATATTAGACAGATTATATTTTTGTTTTCAAAACTTCAGTCACCTCTGCACCTTTTAGCTTTTCTTTTCTCTTCCTATACCTTCGGTCGAATGACTGGGGGTGGAGATAAGGGAGGAGCTATATATACAGCTCTGATGTGGTGCTCTTTGCCACTTCCTGTTAGCAGGAAGATAATATCCCACAAGTAAGGATGAATCCGTGGACTCGTCGTATCGTAGAAGAAATCAATTTATGAGATAAGCATAAATTTCCTTTATATATATATATATATATATATATATATATATATATATATATAAATCCTCCATGTGTGTCTGCACTCTCAATGCAATAGGGTCGTCAACCAGGGTGCTGAGTCGATGATACATATATATATATATCTATCTCTACACCTCAGGCAGTTATACCAATCAGGTGCTGAGGCTTACACTGACTTTCTCCATGATATATACTCATATTGAGAAGATATTCTGTCTAGGACTATTGCATCATGTTTTGTCCTGTGTAAAATACATATTTCTCTTAATAATTTTGAGACGTTAATGTTTATTTTCATACTAACATATTTGATGTATATGGATACATTAATATAAATTTTCTCATTGTAAGGATGTTTCCTTCTAATGAGTGTTGCAACATATTTTGACCTTTTGTGCAATCATATTCTTTTTAGTATTTCCTAGGACACTAATATATGTTCTTTTATTCTGCTGACATTGTTTATTTAGAGCTATGAACTTTTATTTTCTCTGGATTTTAGTTCAGACTTATTTCCTGTTCTTTATGTGTTTTTGCTGACATTTGGTGTAATTTTTGTTTTAAACTCCCTGTCAGTTTTGCTCTACCTATTATTTAGGTTTATGAGGACTTTGAGGCCCATTTATCAAGCTCCGAATGAAGCTTGTGGGCCTGTGTTTCTGGCGAGTCTTCAGACTCGCCAGAAACAGCAGTTATGAAGCAGTGGTCTAAAGACAGAGATCGCCGGAATTCAACCCGATCGGGTTGATTGACACCCCGTTGCTAGCGTGGCCGCAAATCTGCAGGGGGCGGCGTTGCACCAGCAGCTCACAAGAGCTGCTGGTGCAATGCTGAATACGGAGAGCGTATTGCTCTCTGCATTCAGCGAGGTATGTTGGACCTGATCCACACTGTCGGATCAGGTCCGACATACCTTTTGATAAATATCCTCCTATGTCTTTATTGCAAATTGAGCATTTCCGTAGCATTATCATTACCAATGGGTACTTATAGTTATTTGACAAGTTCTCGGTCTTGGACCTGTTTTTTCAGAGAAAATCCAGTCTTCTCTCCTGTCTCTCCTATCAGTCCTTGGCACGCCCTTCAGTGGCACAGTGGTTGGAAGTAATTGGTCTCATGATGGCCTGCATGGACATTATTCCTTTTGCCCTGTTCCATTCGAGACCTCTCCAACTGTGTATGCTCAGTCAATGGAACGGCATTTATTTAGATCTGTATTAGAGTATCATCCTAGAAAACCACACATTAGAAGTCTCTCCTGGTCGCTCGGCCAGGTTCATCTGTTCCTAGGCATGTGATTTTTGAGACCATCATGGGAGATTGCGTCTTCTAATGCCAGCCTCTCAGGCTGGGGAGCGGTTTGGGGTTCCTTAAGAGCTCAGGTATTCTTTCCAAAGAACATTCTGGAGCTGGCAGCTATCTAGAATGATCTAGTAGCGTGGCCTCAACTGAGTTCTGTCTGATTTCTCTGATTTCAATCAAGCAACATCATTTCTGTGGCTTTCATCAGTCCTCCAGGTAGAACCAGGACTGACGATGAGGGAAGTTTCTCGCATCCTTCAGTGGGTTGAGTTTTAATTGTCCCTTTTAGGCGATTCATATCCAGAGAGTGAACTGGGAAGCGGACTGTCTGAACAGACAGGCATTCTTTCCAGGGGTGTGGGCCATTCTTCCTGAGGTGTTCTCAGAGATAACCGTTAAGTGGGGTGTTCCGGAGATAGACCTCATGGTTTCTCACCTCAATACCAAGGCTGCCTAAATATATGGATCCAGATCGAGGGACCCTCAGACAGTGCTAGTGAATGCACTAGCAGTTCAGTGGGAGTTCTGTCTGATATATCTGTTCTCTCCGTTTGCCCTTCTTCCCAGGGTCATAGCCCGCATCAAGCAGGACCGGACCTCAGTGATCCTATTTTCTCCATCTTGTCAGCGCAGAACTTGGTCTGTGGTTCTGGTGAAGATGTCGTCCACCCTCCGTGGAGGTTGACGCTGCGAAAGTACCTTCTACTTCAAGGTCCTTTCCTTTATAAAAATCTAGATCCTCTGAGGCGGACCGCGTGGAGATGGACGCCTAGCCCTCTCTAAGAGAGAGTTTTCAGATAGGGGCTTTGTCACTTTTATCCAGGCGCGTAAGCCAGGGACTCGCTGGAGGTATCATAAGATCTGGTGCACCTGTCTCGCTTGGTGCGAGGCTCAAGGTTTTTCTTTGGCACAGGGTAAGAGTTCCTCAAATTCTTTTGTTTCTCCAAGAGAGTTTAGAGAAGGTTTTGTCTGATAGTTCTTTATAGGGACAGATCTCTGCACTTTCAGTTTTGTTGCATAAAGAGTTAGCTAGTTTGCCGGAATTCCAGTCTTTTGTTCAGGCCTGTGTTTAAGCCTGTTGCTCCTCCCTGGAGCCTTAATCTGGTTCTTCGTATTCTCCAGCAGACTCCGTTTGAGCCTATGCATTATGTTGATATTTAACTTTTATCTTTGAAAGTTTTGTTTTTATTGGCTATTTCTTTTACTCGTAGAGTTTTAGATTTGTCAGCCTTACAGTGTGACCCTCCTTATCTTGTCTGTAAGGATAAGGCTGTTCTCCATACTAAGTTAGGTCTCCTTCCCAAGGTGGTTTCTGACCGCTATGTTAAGCTGAGGATGAGGTTTGTGCTCTAGTTTTCTTTCTCCAGGCTGCCAAGAAGACAATCTTCTTTATTGTCTGTAATTTATTCCGGTAGGCGCAAGGACCTAAAGGTCTCTGTAATTACTCTTTCATTTGGCTGAGGGCTGCCTTTCGTTTGGCTTATGAGACAGCTGGACAGCAGCTTACTGAGATGATTACGTCTCTCTCTTCCCGTGCTGCTTCTTATTCCTGGGCCCTTAAAGGGACATAAAACCCAATTTTTTTTCTTTCATGATTCAGCCAGAGCATACAATTTTAAACAACTTTCCAATTTACTTCTGTTATCAAATTTTCTTTGTTTTCTTGTTATCCTTCGTTGAAAAACTGGGATGTAAGCTTATGAGTGTGCATGTGTCTACAGCACTATATGGCAGCAGTTTTGCAACAATGTTATACATTAGCAAGAGCACTAGATGGCAGCACTATTTCCTGTCATGTAGTGCTTCAGGCATGTGCACGCTACCTACCTAGGTATCCCTTTAACAAAGAATAACACGAGAATTAAGCAAATTTAATAACAGAAGTAAATTGGAAACTTTTTTAAAAATTGTATTCTCTATCTAAATAATGACAGAATTATTTTTTGGGTTTAATGTCCCTTTAAGGACGAAGCTTTCAGGGAACAAGTCTGTAAGGCAGCATCTTTGACTTTTTTTTTTCTTCTTCAAATTTTTATAAACTTGATGTTTTTGCCTCAGCTGAGAGAATGGTTCTTCAAGCGGTGGTGCCTTCAGTTTTGGCCTGCCTGCCTTTAGTTCTGCCTCCCTGTCTATTCTGTGTCTATTCTTGGGTATTGGTTTTCCAACAGTAATTAAATGGAATTGTGGACTCTCCATGCCATTGGAAAGAAAACAAAATTAGAGTCCACCACCCGCCCTTTTATCATTTTTAAGGCAGCATTTATTTTTATAATCTTCAGACACCTCTATACCCCTAGTGTACCTCTTTCTCTTTCCTTATTTCCTTGGCTGAATGACTGGGGATTATGGGAAGTGGGAGGGATACTTAAGCTTTGTTGGGGTGTCTTTGCCTCCTCCTGGTGGGCAGGAGTTGAATTTCCCAACAGTAATTGAATGCAATCGTGGACTCTCCATGCCAGGAAAGAAAATAATTTATCAGGTAAGCATACAATTTGTTTTTATACCTATTGTATGGGTCATTTATATGAATGCACATCTATTTATCATTCAGACTCTTACCATTGATCATGAATATTTTCATGGATCATGTACATTATGTATTTATTTTGTAAAGATATATGCAGTCTCTGCTTATCTAGACATGGATTTGCAAGTATCCAATGTGTACCTGTTGATCTATATGTGCTGCTTCTTTAGTCCGTAAGGCTACATGACGATATAAATATGCGCAAATGCTTAAGTAAGTACATGGATACCACTGCTTCTACTTATACCATGTATGGATTCAATAAGCTTTGTATACATTTAGATATTTTGGATCCATCAGGAAAAATAGTTTGGATATCTAGACTGATTCTCTGTGTCCTTCAAGAGATCGAGAGTTTTGTCCTCTTTGAAACAGAGTTCTCCTTATGACCAGTGGGCCTATCTCAGGTTGCCAAGATCCATCTGAGGCAGCAGCCATTATGTAATAATTTGGAGGATAGGGGAATAAATCACAATCCTGTGTAACCTCAGGGTCAAGAGTTGTTCAACCCAATTGGTTCATTGCCCTAATGGATTTACAGTCCTGTTCTGGATTAACATCCCTAAACATATGTTGGTCAGGAGTCCCACTGGTATTATGGAAACTTTCCTGGAACATTCCTCACTGTTTTTTACCCTTCATCCAAAGGGTCAATTTATGGATAGTATAAACATCTAGTATCTTAGCTGCACATTCCTATACCCAGGGATTAATTTCAGTTCCTGAGGTTTGTAATATCTGCACAATTTTTGCCAGTTTTCCACCCGTGTTGAATAAAATCTTGCCAGTGCTTGGATTCAGGACATTACAGTTGCTCCTTATCTGAATGTCATACTAGTGCAAGCTTATTTTCTGTTAAAAGCTATTGCTCATACTCTCCAGTTTTTGTCTTCATTCAAGACCATGGTTAGAGTATTGATGTACCCCAAAGGCTCATTATATTATGCTATAAGGGTATCATTTACAGGAGTCACATTAGACTCAATCCTTATGCATCTAGTTGTAGATCAAACTTTGCAATGTAGGATTCAGAGGGTGTGTCTCTTCCTACCTTCATTCGGTAGCTCAGGGCACAGTGGCTGTGGATCTTATGGTAGCTGCTTCAGACGCAGTTTATTTGCTCAATTTTCTCTTGAGACGCCTTTAATGGCTTGCTACCTCAGTGGTTAAATAATTATTTACATCTGGCATACTGATTGCTTTGGATATTCTGTCAGTCAATTTTTTTTCTTGAGTAATAAAGTCTGTCTTTGACCCTTGGGACACCCTTCCTTTGTCAGTCTTGGCCTATTGTGCTGACGGATGCCAGGCTCTTTGGCTGAGGGATAGTATGGGTTTCTCAAAGAGTTCAAGAAGTTGGGTATCCTCTAGAGGCAAGATTATGAATCAACATTCTAGAACTTTGAGCAATCTTCAGGCTCTCAGCCGTGACCCCTATTGAAGGGTGAAAAGTTTATCGGCTTCCAGTTGGACAACATATTGGCGGTGTCCTACATAAATTATCAAGGGAAATATCCGCAGTCCCCTGGCCATGCAGGAAGTGTCTAAACTCTGTCTTAGGCAGAGAGAACTTTTTGCTCCCTATAGGCAACTCACATACCCGGTGTGAACAACTGAAGATGGATCATCTTAGTGGTCTGTTTGTCCATTCAAGAGAGTGGTCTCTATTAGGAGATTTTCAATAACTTAGAGATCAAAATGGACTTACAGGACATAGATTGGATGACCTTTCATTTAAATCACATTCTTCTAAGCTACTGTGCGAGATCAAAAGATCCAAAGGCTCTCCTAATAGACGCCTTGGTGTGTCCATGGGACCTTCATCTAGCATACCTGTTTCCAAGAATCATACTTGAACCAAACAGGAGTCAACTTTAATAATGTTAATTGCTCCAGCCTGACTCCGCAGAACTTGGTATGCGGATATAGTGCAGATGTTTCTTGCTCTCCATGGCTTCTTCCTCTGAGACAAAACTTGTTGTCTCAAGGTTCTCTTTTCATCAATGTCTCTAATCTCTACATTTAATGGCGTGGAGCTTGAATGCCTAATTTTTAGTTTTCTCAGATTCAGTTATTGAATCTTTGATGCAGGCAAGAAAGCCTGTAACACAATAAATTTATTACTGGATTTGTAAGGCATTGTTTGAATGGTGTCCTTCCAGAAAGTTTTCTGGGTATTCCCTTTAGGATTCCTAGACTCCTTCAATTTTTCTCAGGATGGCATTGACAAGGGTTTTTCTGCTAATTTCTAAAATATCAACTTTCTGCTATCTGTTCTTTTTCATAGGAAGTTGGACTAAACTGAGTATCAGACTTTTGTCCAGGTGTTTGTTATAATTAGGCCAATTGTGATTCCTATTACTGCACCCTGGAATCTGAATCTACTTTTCTCTTAATGACAATGATCTTTGTTTAAACCATTCCCTTGATATCTACTTTTACCTTGGAAAGTACTCTTACTACTAGCAATCTCTTCAGCAAGAAGCTGTTAACCTTCTCTTGAGATCTCCATTTCTAATTATTCACAAGGCGAAGGCTATACTTTGTACTAAATATGATTTTCCTCCTAAGGTAGTTTCAAAAGAAAGCACCAATCAAGAAATGGTTGTTCCTTCATTGTGTTCAGATCCTGCTAACTCTTAATAATCTTGAGGTAGCCAATGCTTTGAAGTTCTATCTCTAAGCTACTAAAGATTTCAGACAATCAGGGCCGGCCCTAGCCATTGCGGGGCCCAAGGCAGGATGACAAAATGGGGCCCCATTTCCACCTCCAACCCCACCCATTCTCCGCCCCCACAGCTTTTAAAAAAAAAATAAAAAATGGGAGAACAATCATTTAAGGTAATGCACAACATTTTATATAAACAAAAACATATATTGCAATATACGATTTGTACTATTGGAACAACTGTTTATGTTAATAATAAGGATTTATGCAGAAAGGCCCCCCCCCACACACACACAGACAGCCCCCCCACACACAGACAGCCACCCCACAAACACAGACAGCCCCCCCACACACAGACAGCCCCCCACACACACACAGACAGCCCCCCCCACACAGACAGCCCCCCCACACACACAGACAGCCCCCCCCACACACACACAGACAGCCCCCACACACACACACAGACAGCCCCCACCCACACACAGACAGCCCCCCCCACACACAGACAGCCCCCCCACACACACACACAGACAGCCCCCCACACACACACAGACAGCCCCCCCACACACAGACATCCCCCCCCCCCCACACACACACAGACAGCCCCCCCCCCACACACAGACAGCCCCCCCCCACACACAGACAGCCCCCCCCACACACACAGACAGCCCCCCCACACACACACAGACAGCCCCCCCCACACACACAGACAGCCCCCCCACACACACACAGACAGCCCCCCCCCCCACACACACAGACAGCCCCCCACACACACACAGACAGCCCCCCCCACACACACACAGACAGCCCCCCCACACACACAGACAGCCCCCCACACACAGACAGCCCTCCCCCCACACACACCCACACCCCACACACACACCACACACACACACACATGCACACACACACACACAGACAGCACACACACACGTGCGCACACACACAGACAGCCCGCACGCACACACACAGACAGCCCTCCCACACACAGACCACCCACACACACACACATAGACAGCCCCCCCACACACACACATAGACAGCCCCCCCACACACACACACAGACAGCCCCCCCCACACACACACAGACAGCCCCCCCACACACACAGACAGACAGCCCACCCACCCCCACACCAGACATCCCAACTCTCCCAGAAGGTTCGGGAGTCTCCCTCATTGAAAAAGCTGCTCCCTGACACCTGCAAATGAAAACACAATCTCACGGAAATAGCGGTACCAGAGAAAATCAAATGTGTGCCTGCATTTTTCATTTCTACCTCTAGGTGTCACTGTTCCGTTATAGCTCAATGTAAATAGTTGCTGCATTCCTCTCTAGACTTTCCCCCCCTTCCTGATCTCTACTCTACTCTAGTGCGGTGCGAGACAGCAGCAGACCTGATATATATAGGTGAGATGTGCAGACTCCCATTACCTCTATATTGTGCAGACTCCCAATACCACTATATTGTGCCGACTCCCAATACCTCTATATTGTGCAGACTCCCAATACCTTTATATTGTGCAGACTCCCAATACCTCTATATTGTGCAGACTCCCAATACCTCTATATTGTGCAGACTCCCAATACCTCTATATTGTGCAGACTCCCAATACCGCTATATTGTCCAGACTCCCAATACCGGTATATTGTCCAGACTCCCAATACCGCTATATGGTCCAGACTCCCAATACCGCTATATGGTCCAGACTCCCAATACCTCTATATGGTCCAGACTCCCAATACCTCTATATGGTCCAGACTCCCAATACCTCTATATGGTCCAGACTCCCGAAACCTCTTTATGGTCCAGACTCCCGAAACCTCTTTATGGTCCAGACTCCCAATACCTCTATATTGTCCAGACTCCCGAAACCTTTATATTGTCCAGACTCCCAATACCTCTATATTGTCCAGACTCCCAATACCTCTATATTGTCCAGACTCCCAATACCTCTATATCGTCCAGACTCCCAATACCTCTATATTATGATAAAATTTTCAACTATTTCATAGTCATAGCACTGAGAAATTCTTAATTAGGGTTGGGGGGCTGGGGGGTACAATAGTGAGGTGGTACAGTGAGGTACTATACAGAGGTAGTACAGTGAGGTACTATAGTGAGGTTGGCATGCAGTGAGGTAGTATAGTGAGGGGCGCGGGGGAGCACCTCCCTGAAATTAGTTTTTGCAGGTTGGGATGTCTACCACACAGCGCACACACACACACACACACACTGCCCGCTGCAATAAAATGATGCCCCCAGCCCCCCTGCAATAAAATGATGCCCCAGGCCCCAGCCCCCCTGCAATAAAATGATGCCGCCAGCCAGCTGCAATAAAATTATGCTCCAGTACCCCTGCAATAAAATGATGCTCCCAGCAATAAAATTATGCCCTGAGCCCCCCTGCAATAATTGATGCCCCCAGAAATAAAAAGAAACCCCCAGGCCAGCCCCCCTGCAATAAAATGTCCCCAGCCCCGCTGCAATAAAATAATGCTCCGAGCAATAAAATGATGCCCCCAGCCCCCTGCAATAAAATGATTCCCTGAGCCCTCCTGCAATAAATGATGCCCCCAGCAATAAAATTAAGCCCCCAGGCCAGCCCCCCTGACCCCTGCAAAAAAATTATGTCCCCAGCCAGGCGCCTGCACTAAAATGATGCCCCCAGCCCCCCTGCAATAAAATGATGCCCCCTGCAATTTAAAATGATGCCCTCAACCCCCCTGCAAAACAATTATGCCCCAGCAATAAAATGCCCCCCCCCCCCAAAAAAAATACATTTAAAAAAAAATATTAATGTAAATAAAAACACACAACCTGACCTGTCTAAAGTTGGGCCCCCCTGTGGGACCGTCACATGCATCACCGCCCCTGCTGCTACTGCTCATGGTTGCTTTGATGCTTGAAGCTTCTTCTGCTTCTCACAGGCTGCCCACACCGTCATGTGACTCCTCACCCCCAGTCACCACCCTTTAGTTCAAGTCCTGAGTTCCTGGGCTTTTGAGTTTAAAAAAAAATTGGTGCTAAAAATAAATAAAAAAAAAAAAATGGCCCTAAGGCCGGTCTTGCAGACAAACTTCTAGTTTGTTTTTTACTACTCTGCGAGTCGTACGGGGCAGAAAGCTACTAAAGTAGCGTTGGCCTCTTGGCTCAAGTGATTCACAAGGCTTACTTAAAGGCACCTCCTAGTGTATTCAGCTCTTCTACAAGAGCAGTTGCAACATCGTGGGGTTTTAAAAATTATGCATCTTTGGAGCAGATTTGCAAAGCTACAACATTTCTTATATGCATACTTTCTCTTGTAAAGGTGTATCCAGTCCACGGGTTCATCCATTACTTGTGGGATATTCTCCTTCCTAACAGGAAGTTGCAAGAGGACACCCACAGCAGAGCTGTCTATATAGCTCCTCCCCTAACTGCCATCCCCAGTCATTCTCTTGCAACTCTCGACAAGAAAGGAAGTATCAAGAGATATGTGGTGACTTAGTGTAGTTTTTACCTTCAATCAAGAGTTTGTTATTTTTAAACGGTACCGGCGTTGTACTGTTTTACTCTCAGGCAGAAATTGGAAGAAGAATCTGCCTGGAGGTTGATGATCTTAGCGGTTTGTAACTAAGGTCCATTACTGTTCTCACACATAACTGAAGAGTATGGAAAGAAAACTTCAGTTGGGGGGACGGTTTGCAGATCACCTGCTTTGAGGTATGTTCAGTATATTTTTTTCTAGAGAGATGATAAGGTCTAGAAAATGCTGACAGTGCCTGGTATATTTGAGGTAAGCCTGATACAGTGATTTAACAATGACTGGGATCATGCTTATAAGACAAGGGTAATATTCATGTTAATTCTCATATTACTTAGTGTAAAAACGTTTGCATAACTTACAGAAAAAACGTTTTTTCTCTGAGGGTGATAAATCTTTATTTGGGGCCTAGTTTTCCACATGGCTTGTTAGATTACTCCTAGGAGTACTTTTTTAAGGCCCTCTGACATTGAGTGCATGGTGGGAGGGGCCTATGTTCACTCACTTTATGCGCAGTTGATATTCAGACTGAGACATCCAGCTTCCCTAAAGGAGTCCTCTGGCATCTAGGACCACTATAGAGGGTTTTTTTCCTGCAAAAATCGTGTTTAAGGGCAGGTAGGAGCCACAGCAGAGCTGTGGCAATGTGTTTGACTGTTTTTTAACGGTTTTACCGTTTTTCTAATCCGGTTTGGGGCCTAAGGGGTTAATCATCCATTTGCAAGTGGGTGCAATGCTGCTTTAGTCTCTTATACACACTGTAAAAATTTCGTAGAGTTTACTACTTTTTAACACTGTTTTGCAGCTTATGTGGTAGTTTTTTTCTCTTAAAGGCACAGTACCGTTTTTGTTTAATTGCTTTTTCACATTTATTAAAGTGTTTTCCAAGCTTGCTGGTGTCATTACTAGTCTGTTAAACATGTCTGACATAGAGGAAACTCCTTGTTCATTATGTTTAGAAGCCATTGTGGAACCCCCTCTTAGAATGTGTACCAAATGCACTAACCTTTCTATAAGTTATAAAGACCATATTATGGCTTTTAAAGATTTATCACCAGAGCTTTCTCAGACTTACAAAAGGGAGGTTAAACCACCTAGCTCTCCCAATGTGTCAGAACCTATATCTCCCGCGCAAGTGACGCCAAGTACATCTGGCGCGTCCAATGTGTTTACCTTACAAGACATGGCGGCAGTTATGAATCATACCCTCACAGAGGTATTGTCCAAACTGCCAGGGTTACAAGGAAAGCGAGACAGCTCTGGGGCTAGAACAAATTCAGAGCTTTCTGACGCTTTAGTAGCTATGTCTGATATACCCTCACAATGTACAGAAGCCGAAGCAGGAGAGCTTCTATCTGTGGGTGACATTTCTGATTCAGGGAAGGCGTTACTTCAGTCTGACTCTGAAATGACAGCATTTAAATTTAAGCTTGAACACCTCCGCTTGTTGCTCAGGGAGGTTTTAGCGACTCTGGATGACTGTGACACCATTGTAGTCCCAGAGAAATTGTGTAAAATGGACAAATACTTTGCAGTGCCTGTTTACACTGATGTTTTTCCAATCCCTAAGAGGTTTTCAGAAATTATTACGAAGGAATGGGATAGACCAGGTGTACCGTTCTCTCCCCCTCCTGCTTTTAAAAAGATGTTTCCCATAGATGCCGCTATACGGGACTCGTGGCAGACGGTCCCTAAGGTGGAGGGAGCAGTCTTTACCCTAGCTACAACTATCCCCGTCGATGACAGTTGTGCTTTCCTAGATCCAATGGATAATAAATTAGAGGGTTTCCTTAAGAAAATCTTTATACAACAAGGTTTTATTCTCCAGCCTCTTGCATGCATTGCCCCAGTCACTGCTGCAGCGGCTTTCTGGTTCGAGTCTCTTGAGGAGGCTCTACAGGTGGAGACCCCGTTGGATGATATCCTAGAAAGGCTTAAAGGCCTTAAGTTAGCCAATTCATTTATTTATGACACCGTTTTTCATTTAACAAAGCTAACGGCTAAGAATTCAGGTTTTGCCATTCAGGCGCATAGGGCGCTATGGCTTAAGTCCTGGTCAGCTGACGTTACTTCAGAGTCTAAGCTTCTCAACATCCCCTTCAAAGGGCAGACCCTATTTGGGCCTGGACTGAAGGAGATCATTTCTGATATTACTGGAGGAACGCACTTCCCCAGGATAGGTCCAACAAATTAAGGACAAAAAAGACTAATTTTCGTTCCTTTCGAAACTTCAAGAGTGGCGCAGCTTCAACTTCCTCTACTGCAAAACAAGAGGGAACTTTTGCCCAATCCAAGCCAGTCTGGAGACCTAACCAGGCTTGGAACAAGGGAAAGCAGGCCAAAAAACCTGCTGCTGCCTCTAAGACAGCATGAAGGAGTAGCCCCCGATCCGGGACCGGATCTAGTTGGGGGCAGACTTTCTCTCTTCGCCCAGGCTTGGGCAAGAGACGTCCAGGATCCCTGGGCTCTGGAGATTGTTTCCCAGGGATATCTTCTGGATTTCAAAGCCTCATCTCCAAAGGGGAGATTTCATCTCTCACAATTATCTGCAAACCAGATAAAGAGAGAGGCATTCTTACGTTGCGTTCAAGACCTTCTGGTTATGGGAGTGATCCACCCAGTTCCAAGGGAGGAACAGGGGCAGGGATTCTATTCAAATCTGTTTATAGTTCCCAAAAAAGAGGGAACTTTCAGAACAATCTTGGATCTCAAGATCCTAAACAAATTTCTCAGGGTCCCATCCTTCAAGATGGAGACTATTCGAACCATCCTACCGATGATCCAGGAGGGTCAATATATGACTACCGTGAACTTAAAGGATGCTTATCGCCACATTCCGATACACAGAGATCATCATCGATTTCTCAGGTTTGCCTTCCTAGACAGGCATTACCAGTTTGTGGCTCTTCCCTTCGGGTTAGCCACAGCACCAAGAATCTTTACGAAGGTTCTAGGGTCCATACTGGTGGTTCTAAGGCCACGAGGCATAGCGGTGGCTCCTTACCTAGACGACATTCTGATACAGGCGTCGACTTTTCAAATCGCCAAGTCCCATACAGACATTGTTCTGGCATTCCTGAGGTCTCACGGGTGGAAGGTGAAGGAAGAAAAGAGTTCTCTCTCCCCTCTCACAAGAGTTTCCTTCCTAGGAACTCTGATAGATTCAGTAGAAATAAAGATTTTTCTGACAGAGGTCAGGTTGTCAAAGCTTCTAACTTCCTACCGTGCTCTTTATTCCACTTCTCAGCCGTCAGTGGCTCAGTGTATGGAAGTAATCGGCTTAATGGTAGCGGCAATGGACATAGTTCCGTTTGCCCGCCTACATCTCAGACCACTGCAACTTTGCATGCTCAATCAGTGGAATGGGGATTACACAGATTTGTCCCCTCTGCTAAATCTGGATCAAGAGACCAGGGATTCTCTTCTCTGATAGCTATCTCGGGTCCATCTGTCCAGGGGAATGAGTTTCCGCAGGCCAGAATGGACTATAGTGACGACAGATGCCAGCCTTCTGGGCTGGGGCGCAGTCTTGAACTCCCTGAAGGCTCAGGGTTCGTGGACTCAGGAGGAAACCCTCCTTCCGATAAACATTCTGGAACTAAGAGCGATATTCAGTGCTCTTCAGGCTTGGCCTCAGCTAGCTGCGGTCAGGTTCATCAGATTTCAGTCGGACAACATCACGACTGTAGCCTATATCAACCATCAGGGGGGAACAAGGAGCCCCCTGGCAATGTTGGAGGTTTCAAAGATAATTCTATGGGCAGAGGTTCACTCTTGCCATCTCTCAGCTATCCATATCCCAGGAGTAGAGAACTGGGAGGCGGATTTCCTAAGTCGGCAGACTTTTCATCCGGGGGAGTGGGAGCTCCATCCGGAGGTATTTGCCCAGTTGATTCAACTATGGGGCAAACCAGAACTGGATCTCATGGCATCTCGTCAAAACACCAAGCTTCCTCGTTACGGGTCCAGGTCCAGGGATCCCAAGGCAGCGCTGATAGATGCTCTAGCAGCGCCCTGGTCCTTCAGCCCGGCTTATGTGTTTCCACCGTTTCCTCTGCTCCCTCGTCTGATTGCCAAGATCAAGCAGGAGAGAGCTTCTGTGATTTTGATAGCTCCTGCGTGGCCACGCAGGACTTGGTATGCAGATCTGGTGGACATGTCATCCTTTCCACCATGGACTCTGCCGCTAAGGCAGGACCTTCTACTTCAGGGTCCTTTCAAACATCCAAATCTAATTTCTCTGCGTCTGACTGCTTGGAGATTGAACGCTTGATTCTATCCGAATCGGTCATTGATACCTTAATTCAGGCTTGAAAGCCTGTCACCAGGAAAATCTATCATAAGATATGGTGTAAATATCTTCATTGGTGTGAATCCAAGGGTTACTCATGGAGTAAAGTCAGGATTCCTAGAATCTTATCCTTTCTCCAAGAAGGATTGGAGAAGGGATTGTCAGCTAGTTCCTTAAAGGGACAGATTTCTGCTCTGTCTATTCTTTTGCACAAACGTCTGGCTGAGGTTCCAGACGTTCAGGTGTTTTGTCAGGCTTTAGTTAGAATCAAGCCTGTGTTTAAACCTGTTGCTCCGCCATGGAGTTTAAATTTAGTTCTTAAAGTTCTTCAAGGGGTTCCGTTTGAACCTTTGCATTCCATAGATATTAAACTTTTATCTTGGAAAGTTCTGTTTTTAGTAGCTATCTCCTCGGCTCGAAGAGTTTCGGAGTTATCTGCTTTACAGTGTGATTCCCCTTATCTGATTTTCCATGCAGATAAGGTAGTTTTGCGTACCAAACCTGGGTTTCTTCCTAAGGTAGTATCTAATAAGAATATCAATCAGGAGATTGTTGTTCCTTCATTATGTCCTAATCCTTCCTCAAAGAAGGAACGTCTTTTACACAATCTTGATTTAGTTCGTGTTTTACAGTTTTATTTACAAGCTACGAAGGATTTTCGTCAAACATCTGCTTTGTTTGTTGTCTACTCTGGACAGAGGAGAGGCCAAAAGGCTTCGGAAACTTCTCTTTCTTTTTGGCTGAGAAGCATAATCCGTTTAGCTTATGAGACTGCTGGCCAGCAGCCTCCTGAAAGAATTACAGCTCATTCCACTAGAGCGGTGGCTTCCACATGGGCTTTTAAAAATGAGGCCTATGTTGATTTGTAAGGCGGCGACTTGGTCTTCGCTTCATACTTTTTCTAAATTCTACAAATTCGATACTTTTGCTTCTTCGGAGGCTATTTTTGGGAGAAAGGTCTTACAGGCAGTGGTGCCTTCCGTTTAAGTTCCTGCCTTGTCCCTCCCTTCATCCGTGTCCTAAAGCTTTGGTATTGGTATCCCACAAGTAATGGATGAACCCGTGGACTGGATACACCTTTACAAGAGAAAACAAAATTTATGCTTACCTGATAAATTTATTTCTCTTGTGGTGTATCCAGTCCACGGCCCGCCCTGTCATTTTAAGGAAGGTGTTTTTTATTTTTAAACTACAGTCACCACTGCACCCTATAGTTTCTCCTTTTTTCTTGCTTGTCTTCGGTCGAATGACTGGGGATGGCAGTTAGGGGAGGAGCTATATAGACAGCTCTGCTGTGGGTGTCCTCTTGCAACTTCCTGTTGGGAAGGAGAATATCCCACAAGTAATGGATGAACCCGTGGACTGGATACACCACAAGAGAAATAAATTTATCAGGTAAGCATAAATTTTGTTTTTTTCAGAGTTTATCATTTTGAGGTTTTGTTTATTTGCAAGCAACTTTTGGCAGGAAAGTCGTTTAGGCTGCAGCTAAATAAAAACTGACAAAACAATTGTCCTAACCTTTCCGTAACATAGACCATCGGCTTGGGTATTAATCCCATATGTTGTGGAGGATTGTGGCTCATCATCATTTTACAAAAGAAAACAAAATGTATGCTTTTAAAAAATGTAAGGAAGTCTGTTTAGAGACAGACTAGCAAGTACTGAACAACACAGGTGTTTAAATATGAGCAAATAAGTAGGTGCATGCAGGGACCACGGACATTCAACTCCTACCCTTTGGCATGCTGACCAAGTAACTTATTTAATTAGTATAATAAACCATGGTGCATAATATGGGATTCTCATGATACAGTATACAGGCATGGACAAAAAACAGCCAAGGTATACTCGTGTATATAGGACCGCAGACACACTGCTCCTGGTTCTTTAGTATCTTATCCACATACCTCCTATACTGGGGTAAAACATTCAGGTTATTCAGCTCCTTGGAGCCTGTGCAAATCCTCTACCGTTCCCAGGCGTGCACCTGCTCGATGTCGGCATCCTGCTCAGCAGCCTCACCTTCTCAGTGGTGATGATATCAGGCCCAGTATCTAAAAGAAGGCTATAGCGGAGAACCCCGTTCAAAATACAGCTAGCCTACTGTTAGTAGCATAAAAGATTGCCCACGGTACATACATTCTCAAAAGGAGCTCAAAATAGGCTCAGTAGCTGCAGATTGATGGCTGCACATTGATGCCTCTTGTGATTGGCTCACCCATGTGCATTGCTATTTTTTCAACACAGGATATGTAAAGAATGAAGCAAATTAGATAATAGAAGTTAATTGGAATATTTTTTAAAATTGTATTCTATATCTGAATCATGATTTTTTTTTTTTACTTCTTTGACCCTTTTTGTAAGTGGCTTGTAATGGATATTAATAAAGTTTGAGATTTTTTTTTTATACACTTTCACTCCCTCTATTATTTCTATAAAATGTATGCTGCCCTGATAAATTATTTTCTTTTGAAATGATGATGGTCCACAGGTCCCTCCCGTTTCAATGTTTAGGGGGACCGTTCTGTTTAGGGGGACCGTTCTAATGACACCTCTGCAGACCCTGCTTTGTCTTTGCTACATATATGTTTCTTTTTTTCTACTTGTCTATATGTTAAACTAGAGATAGATGGGAGAGATTTTAAGCTCTGATATGGGTTTTTGACCTCCTCCAAATATATAATATCCCATATGTTATGGAGGACTGTGAACCATCATTCCAAAAAAAAAAAAAAAAGACACCCACAACAAAGCTTTATGTATACTTCCTACTTCCCTCCCTCCCCTAGTAGTTCTTTGCCTCGTCAAGGAGAAGGCAAGGATAGAGTTGCTTAAGAATTATTGAACAATTTCATAGAGATTTTTCCCTCAATGGATAGTCCCTGGAAGAGATGGATTTAGGAGACTACCAGCTGTGTAATTTATATCTCTTCTCAGACGTTGTGGCCACAAGCCTGCCATGAATGTCACTGGGATAGCTCCCTTAGCCTCCTCCTGGAGATGTACTCCCTCAGTATATCCTCTACTGTTAGTTACATTACTTGATGGGCGATCTCCTGGATCCTCAGTCTACACCAGGTTAAGAGTGGGCAGCTACAGGGTAAGAACCTGTATCTTCACACAGCCCTTAGGCTATTAGTAGATACACTACATAGTATACACAATAACCATTGTGATAATGTGATTTTATTTTTGGGGCTCTGTTAAATGTTTTAAATGCCACTTTAAGTCCCTTGTACCCTTAAGGTGTCCCACTCTTGTTGATCCTCTTGTTGGCTTATTTTATCTGCTATCATGTAGTGCGGTGACAGTTTCCATTAGAGAAGAGGTCAGAGGAAGAGCTATTCTGCATCAGCAAGTATTTGCAGCGCATGCATTACTCTATAACGAGCGCAACTTGGAGGACAATTTCTTTAGATTAGAGAGGTTTATCTTGGTTTTCCAACCTTATAGTTTTTTGGCACGCATGCTCCCTCGGTCCTCCTCCCGATCTATCGGCATCAATTTTTTGTTTAGCCAGATCCGTTCTATATCTTTTCCGGAGTGGTAAGATTAACCTTACACCAGGAGCAGGGGGGGGGGGGGCTATCTTTAATGTATATCCATTTTATTGTATATACACACACAATTTTGGAATCAGCTGTAGTCAGTGTAGCTATGTGTTATTGTGTACTTTAGTATGTCTGATTTTACTTTCCTGTACTTTCTCTATTTTATTCCTTTGTAGGAGCAACAGATAAACGGCTAGATTCTATCAGCCAATCGGAATTAAGGTAGAAAAAACCTATTGGCTGATGCAATCAGCCAATAGGATTGAGCTGGCATTCTATTGGCTGTTCCAATCAGCCAATAGAATGCGAGCTCAATCCTATTGGCTGATTGGATCAGCCAATAGGATTGAAGTTCAATTAGCCAATAGGATTTTTTCTACCTTAATTTCCGATTGGCTGATAGAATTCTATCAGCCAATCGGAATCTAAGGGACGCCATCTTGTAATCCTAATCAAGGCACCATTTTTATGTATGTTGTTTTTACCCTTCATTATAGAGGTATTCTCCCACCCCAATCCCACCCCTATTCCTATTCGTGATTTCCCCCTTTTTTTATTTACACACTATTTAGTTACTTAGGTCAAGTAATTTATGGTTCACCTAGACCTCTTTGTATCTCACACTTATTAACTTTGTCATTATAATGAGCACATTTTTCTAACACAATATTAATTAATTCCTTATATATTAAATTGCATTATCACATTATTGTTAATCACTATTTTTTCTTAAATTTTTTATTTATTATTAGGTTATCCTAATTTAATTTTTTTTATTATCAAATAGTAATTTTATTTATAGTTTTATGATTATAAAAAAACATGAGTTTTATTAAAAAATCACAATACACTCTTGTCACTTATATTAAGAGTCGGTGTATGGTTACAGAATTGATCAATGTATTCATTTTAGAATTTTATTATTCCACTCATTGATTATCGTCACACAGTTAGTATTAGGGATTTACCTTATTAAGATCACATTTAATATACACCAGAATATTATTATTAGCAGGAGTTACTTTAATTACTATAGTACATTTAAGCAGTAGTTGTCTGAGAAGGCATTATATTATGTATTATTATTTTTGATACTTATCATCATCTTCAAATAATTTTTTTGATCTCTCAATATAACAAAGATAAACAGCTTTAAATTTTTTATTGCTAAAATGCATTTCAAGTGTAATGAGTTATAAATGTTCCTATTTTCCTGATGCATACCATTTGAACTTTAAAATAGTTCAACTGTTTATTCTAATGCAACGTAAACATCTCTGTTTGGTTATATTTAAGTTGTTAGCAGATCAATCCTTTAATTAGTTTGCTATCGCTGGACGTAACACTTGTGCTTGAGATCAGTTCAGCTTTATATTCCGATGTAACAAATTAATTTTAAGTAAATTCTGTTACTTATGTAGCGTGAACGTCTCTGTATGTTACATGTAACCAAGCTGTTAGCCAATATTTAGCAGATCAATCTTACCAATTAATTTACGATCTCTTGACGTTATGTTGTTATTATGTATGATATGAGACACACTACTAATAGTTAATATTAGGTAATGCAAAGGTACAATTATAACAGATACATTTATTAACTGCATACCTCTTATTCTCAACCTGACAATGTATGTACCGTACATGACAAGGATTACGATCTGGTCACTCATTATTTCTGGATAACCAATCCAGTGCATACGGTGATGTCATAAGGTAAACAAAGACATACGTTCATTTTGATTCGCTTATTTGTATGACTTGTCTCCAATCAGGCGGATTCACTAGAAATAAATACCCGCCAATTGAGTACCTCCGTAAACCCTTTGAGAAAGCCGAGTCACTTGGCGAAACATATCAGGGGAGGTTGGAAGATAATGGGCTCCTTATGTTTTTGTTTTAATAAGCAGGAATATAACTTAAAATCTTATTAATATTACTTAAAAACATCCAATTCAGTCTGCTTGTAATTTGTCACGGAGGTGACAAAGATTGAACTTATATTTTCTAAGCAGCTGAATGTAATGGATATTTGTTATTATCAGAGAGACAGGCTGAAGTAATTTTGGTTATTCAAATTGGCTTACTGTGATGCTAATCGGATGAGTCAGAGTATAATAGGGTCTCATTGCGGTTAGTTTGCAATCTGGCAGCGCATATACGAATTTAATTTAATTTTGTGGCACATTAATTTCAGTGGCATTAACGTTCTATCTAGAAGTATGTATCTCAAGCACAATACGGAGTAACACAAGTTTGATGTTTAAGTCAATTATTACTTATCTAGGATTACTTTAGTGTACTGTGGGTTTAATAATGAGACATAGATCTGTTATTTAAATTCAATTATCTCAGTCAGCACTAATACTTTGTGAACAATATCAAACAAAATATACAAAAAGCCCCAAAAAACAGATATAGAAATACAGTGATATTATGTGGTGCATTCTTACTAGCACCAAATAGAGTTATCATCATACATTGTGGGCAGTTCTATAACCTAAATCATCCACTAGGATGTGGTACTATAGAAGTATATATTATCTCAGTAATTACTGATTTCTATTGCCTAAATGTAATATACATACGTAGTAATAATATATACGGGCAATACTCAGTATAGAGTGAATACAAGATATATAAGTACCGTAACAATACCTAAAGTTTTATTTAAAGCACTAAACCCAGTTTTTACACATTTTGGGCAATGCCTGGTTATTGGTCTTATCTACTAAGGTAAACCTATGGCATAGTATAAATACCTATTATCACAGTATTAGCTGATTTCTACAACTATGAATGTGAATTGAACCCTGAGTTAACCACTGAATTGTAATAGTGGATAAACCTTATCTAGAATAAACTTGCTGGGATTTGCATTTCCAATAATTGAATCCAAGGGGCATAATTCCACTTACTAACATGGAATTATTTAAAATCTCTCTTGGTTAAATATATGTAACAATATATAAGTGAAAATCAACTCCATGCATGACAATGCATATTTGATAATGTACATGGTATACCACAATATACCATAATCATCTATAAAATTGCTGACAAACAAAACAACTGACCACTGTGCTTGACTTATAGTTATATAGAAATTTCTCTGTGTCTCACCAGATTAATGAACGGTGATTAGTCTTAAAACTATGGATCAACAGTTTATCCTAGGTGTATATTATTAAGACTGATCTATAATTTTATCACTGTGTGCTTATTTGTCAGGATCCTTTCTTTGGATATAAACCTGCAGCGCTAAATTAAGTTGTCCCAATTCCTGTGTTTTTAAATGTATTGTCCTTCCATTGTTTTTAAAGACCCAATAAAAGTTTTATTTTAATTTATCTAGTGCACCCGCCACTTGTTGTAACTCAATCTATTATTACATTATTCAGGGTAGTTGAGTGCTATACATGTGTACAATCCCTGGAGACTCACATCTTAAAAAAACCTAACACTAACCCCCTAAATATCTACTTACAGTTCTGAAGACCGGACATCCATCCTCAAGGAAGCGGCAGAAGTCTTCATCCAACCCGGGCCGAAGTCCTCAACAAAGCCGAGAGAAGTTTTCATCTAAGCCGGGCGATGTGGTCCTCCAGAAGAGCAGAAGTCTTCATCCAGACGGCATCTTCTATCTTCATCCATCCGCGCGGAGCGGCTCCATCTTCAAGACATCCGACGCGGAGCTTCCTCTTCTTCCGATGACTACCCGACGAATGAAGGTTCCTTTAAGTGACGCCATCCAAAATGGCGTCCTTAGATTCCGATTGGCTGATAGAATTCTATCAGCCAATCGGAATTAAGGTAGAAAAAATCCTATTGGCTGATGCAATCAACCAATAGGATTGAGCTTGCATTCTATTGGCTGTTCCAATCAGCCAATAGAATGCGAGCTCAATCCTATTGGCTGATTGGATCAGCCAATAGGATTGAACTTCAATCCTATTGGCTGATTGCATCAGCCAATAGGATTTTCTCTACCTTAATTCCGATTGGCTGATAGAATTCTATCAGCCAATCGGAATCTAAGGGACGCCATCTTGGATGACGTCACTTAAAGGAACCTTCATTCGTCAGGTAGTCGTCGGAAGAAGAGGATGCTCTGCGTTGAATATCTTGAAGATGGACCAGCTCCGCGCCGGATGGATGAAGATAGAAGATGTCGTCTGGATGAAGACTTCTGCCCATCTGGAGGACCACTTCGTCCGGCTTGGATGAAGACTTCTCCCAGCTTTGTTGAGGACTTCGACACGGTTGGATGAAGACTTCTGCCGCTTCCTTGAGGATGGATGTCCGGTCTTCAGAACTGTAAGTCGATCTTCAGGGGGTTAGTGTTAGGTTTTTTTAAGGGTGTATTCGGTGGGTTTTATTTTTTAGATTAGGGTTTGGGCCGCAAAAGAGCTAACTGCCCTTTTAAGGGCAATGCCCATCCAAATGCCCTTTTCAGGGCAATGGGGAGCTTAGGTTTTTTATTTTATTTGGGGGGTTGGTTGTGTGGGTGGTGGGTTTTACTGTTTGGGGGGTTGTTTGTATTTTTTTTTACAGGTAAAAGAGTTGATTACTTTGGGGCAATGCCCCGCTAAAGGCCCTTTTAAGGGCTATTGCTAGTTTAGTTTAGGTTAGTGTTTTTTTTTTATTTTGGGGGGGCTTTTTTATTTTGATAGGGCTATTAGATTAGGTGTAATTAGTTTAAATATCTTATCATTTGTTTATTATTTTCTGTAATTTAGTGTTTTTTTTTGTACTTTAGCTAATTTAATTTTTAATTGTTGTTAATTGAGTTAATTTATTTAATTATAGTGTAGTGTTAGGTGTTATTGTTACTTAGGTTAGGTTTTATTTTACAGGTACTTTTGTATTTATTTTAGTTAGGTAGTTATTAAATAGTTAATAACTATTTAGTAACTATTCTACCTAGTTAAAATAAATACAAACTTGCCTGTAAAATAAAAATAAACCCTAAGATAGCTACAATGTAACTATTAGTTATATTGTAGCTATCTTAGGGTCTATTTTATAGGTATGTATTTAGAAACATAGAAACATAGATATTGACGTCAGATAAGAGCCATAGGCCCAGCAAGTCTGCCCGACCTTACCTAACAGTATAAACTTATCTAGTTCGTAGGATAGCCTTATGCTTGTCCCTTATGCGTTGTACCATAAAACTCATAACTACTGACTTTTAAATGCATTAGGACTCTTGACGTGGTAGGCTGTACCGCTCACTTTTTGGCGTCCCAGGACAGACTAGTAATACCGGCGCTATGGAAGTCCCATAGAAAAAAGACTTTATGAAGTTTACGTAAGTCGTTTTGCGGTAAGGCCAGAAAAAGTGTGCGGTGACCCTAAACCTGCAAGACTCGTAATACCAGCGGGCATAAAAAAGCAGCTTTAGGACCTCTTAACGCTGCTTTTTTTACACTAACGCACAACTCGTAATCTAGCCGAATGTCTCTTAGAACGGTGGTTAAATAACCGTAAACAGTACCTTAATAGACCAGGAGCCCAAATAATCCTTTTGCGAGGATGAGCAGTTATATCTTTCAACAACCGCTAATGAAAGAACAAGGCTAAAAAAAGTGTTGATTTAGATGATTTTGCAGGTATATCTTTCAACAATCGCTAATGAAAGAACAAGGCTAAAAAATGTTGATTTTGATGATTTTGCAGATTAGGTGGAGAATGTAGATCGTGTAATTCACTCCAGAGTGTGTCTTAGGAGGAAAGAGTGACAGCTGAGTCAGCTCACAATCCAAATCTTGGGATTGGTGGGTTACTATAAGCAATAGTTTCAACAGACTGCTTCTGTAATTGAGTGCTGCAATTCCAACAGACAGTGTCTGTTTGTGTTTTGATATTCCAGAAAGACAGCGTTTGATTGATAATTTCCCACAGGTGATGAAGCAATGCAGAGGCTGTAGTGACTTCTTACAGACAGCGTCTGTGTAAAACAATAGATTTCTTGACAGACAGTGTCTGTTCTAAGTTCAAGTAAACTGCGAGATCCTGCCAATAACTAAGTTAAGTGATTTGCGCCGAGGACTCCTAAATGCAGTGTTATTTTAAAGTTCCAAACAAATGTCAAAGTAACAGGGAACTCTCTACCGGTTTCGGCCCAGGTGGCTTTATTAAGAGTTATGCTAGGGGCTTCTCTCTCTGTTTTGTCCTTGAATATTTGGGGATTGTTTCTGGAGGTTTTTTTCTGACCTTCTTGTCTGATTCTTCTTTTCTTTCAGTTAGGGAGAATGTGGTGTGGGAGTTGGGTTTGTTGCTTCCATTGCCATTGTTCATGGAGATGTTTTTATTTGTATGCTTCTAGGGAGTGGGACTTTGGTCTCCTTAGAGGCTTTTGTGCTCAGTATTTAGAGTGATCGCTAACTGGGATCCTTATGGTTATAATTGATGGGCAGTTACCTTGTCCTCTTTCCATGTCTTTGTTCTTCCTGCTTCTGCTGAAGTAGTTTTTTATCGGGAATCCGGGTTGTGTCAGGCTGTGGTGCCCTCAGATTGGACCACCTTTTTGTTCCCGCCCGTTTGCATTCAGTGTCCTCTATAAGCTTGGGTATTTTTTTCCCAAAAGTAATAAATGCAGCTGTGGACTCTCCCCGTTCTAAGAAGAAAAACTTAAATGATGCTTACCTGATAATTTTATTTTCTTCTGAACGGGCACAGCTCCTGACCATTTTTTTCTGTGAACGGCCTTAAATTCTTTTTTCTTCGTTCTTCTGGCACCTTTTTTCACCCTGATATTTCTCCTACTGTTCCTTGTTCCCTTGGCAGAATGACTAGGGGATGAGGGAAGTGGGGGAGGTATTAAAACCTTTAGCTGGGGTGTCTATGCCTGTTGGCCAGGTTCAGTATTTCCCAAAAGTAATGAATGCAGCTGTGGACTCTCCCCGTTCAGAAGAAATTAAAATGATCAGGTAAGCATAATTTAAGTTTTAACGCAGTATGTGTGTGTTGTGCCTATTTGCATAATATTCTTTAATAAACTAGTATGAATGAGTATTAAGCATGTGAATTACCAAATAATCTAAACTGTACTAAGAAATATTAAAAATAGGAGGCACAGCAAACTTTTTTTGCACATTTGGATGTGCTTTGCAGTAAAAGTATTGTACATAATTGCTTGTAAATCTCCCTGTCAAGCAGTCTCCTGAATTTAAAAATGTGCAATCCGAAGACTGTTTTGCAGTATATATCAAAGTGCAGAGTCCCAGATATTTAGTTTAAATCTTTTTCATAGGAAGTTGGCTAAACTTCCTGATGTTCAGATCCTTGTTCAGTTGTAAGAAATTTCTCCTCCCTGGAATTTGAACCTAGTTCCTTCAGTTCTTTAAGGTCCTCCCGTTGAACCAATGCACATCATTGACATAAAACTATTGTCTTGGAAGGTACTTTTCTCTTGTTAAGTGTGTTCAGTCCACGGGTCATCCATTACTTATGGGATATAAGATATATACAGGAAGTTGCAAGAGGATCACCCAAGCAGAGCTGCTATATAGCTCCACCCCTCACATGTCATATCCAGTCATTCTCTTGCAAGTCTCAACAAAGGAGGTTGTGAGAGGAGATAGGAGTAACATTCTTCAATCAAAAGTTTATTATTTTAAAATAGCACCGGAGTGTGCTGTTTGTTCTCTCAGGCAGTATTTAGAAGAAGAATCTGCCTGCGTTTTTTCTATGATCTTAGCAGACGTAACTAAGATCCACTGGCTGTTCTCGCACATTCTGAGGAGTGGGGTATCTTCGGAGAAGGGAATAGCATGCGGGGTCCCCAGCAAATGAGGTATGTGCAGTAAAATATTTTCTAGGAATGGAATTGACTATGAAAACACTGCTGTTACCCATATGACGTAAGTACAGCCTTTAATGCAGTAGTAGCGACTGGTATCAGGCTGATAAATGTATGCGCAGTTGAGTTATTTTCTAGGGACTAGAATTTAACTTTAAATACTGTTAGTACTGAAATAAATGTATGAGCCTTAACTGCAGTAGAAGCGACTGGTAGCAGGCTTAGTGATAACTTTGCATAACACTGGAAAGTTGTTTTTTAAAAACGTTTACTGGCATGTTATTCGTTTTGTGAGGTACTTTGGTGATAAATCTTTTTGGGCATGATTTTTTTCCACATGGCTAACGTTTATTTCTGCATAGACACCGTTATATCAGGTCTCCCACTGTTGTGATATGAGTGGGAGGGACCTTTTTTTAGCGCCTTGTTGCGCAGTTAAAATTCTAGCACAGTCTTCCTGCTTCTTCCTCTTTGATCCAGGACGTCTCCAGAGAGCTCAGGGGTCTTCAAAATTCATTTTTGAGGGAGGTAATCAGTCACAACAGACCTGTGACAGTGTGTTTGACTGTGAGAAAAGCGTTAAATCTTAAATTGATTATCCGTTTTGGGTATTGAGGGGTTAATCATCCTTTTGCTAATGGGTGCAATCCTCTGCTAATTTCATACATTTACTGTTTAAAATTGGTTTCTATAACCGTATTAGTTCGTTGTTATTTCAACTGTGACAGTTTTTTTGTG
This sequence comes from Bombina bombina, assembly GCF_027579735.1. Classification (NCBI taxonomy): domain Eukaryota; kingdom Metazoa; phylum Chordata; class Amphibia; order Anura; family Bombinatoridae; genus Bombina; species Bombina bombina. The sequence goes on along the minus strand of NC_069504.1, from coordinate 121,928,848 downwards.
TTTTTAAAAACGCTGCAGCGTTTTTTTATATTGCTTGTAAACTTATTGAAAGAAATTTCCAAGCTTGATAGCTTCATTGCTAGTCTGTTTAAACATGTCTGACACAGATGAATCTGCTTGCTCATTATGTTTAAAGGCCAATGTGGAGCCCAATAGAAATATGTGTACCAATTGTATTGATGTTACTTTAAATAAAAGTCTGTCTTTACCGGTAAAGAAATTATCACCAGACAACGAGGGGGAAGTTATGCCGCCTAACTCTCCTCACGTGTCAGTACCTTTGCCTCCCGCTCAGGAGGTGCGTGAGATTGTGGCGCCAAGCACATCAAGGCACTTACAAATCACTTTACAAGATATGGCTAATGTTATGAAAGAAGTATTATCTAATTTGCCTGAGTTAAGAGGCAAGCGCGATAGCTCTGGGTTAAGGACAGAGCGCGCTGATGATATGAGGGCCATGTCTGACACTGCGTCACAATTTGCAGAACATGAGGACGGAGAGCTTCATTCTGTGGGTGACGGATCTGATCCAGGGAGACCGGAATCAGAAATTTCAAATTTTAAATTTAAGCTTGAGAACCTCCGTGTATTACTAGGGGAGGTATTAGCGGCTCTGAATGATTGCGACACGGTTGCAATCCCAGAGAAATTATGTAGGCTGGATAAATACTATGCGGTACCGGTGTGTACTGACATTTTTCCTATACCTAAAAGGCTTACAGAGATTATTAACAAGGAGTGGGATAGACCCGGTGTGCCTTTTTCCCCTCCTCCGATATTTAGAAAAATATTCCCAATAGACGCCACCACACGAGACTTATGGCAGACGGTCCCTAAGGTGGAGGGAGCAGTTTCTACTTTAGCCAAGCGTACCACTATTCCGGTGGAGGATAGTTGTGCTTTCTCAGATCCAATGGATAAAAAATTAGAAGGTTACCTTAAGAAAATGTTTGTTCAACAAGGTTTTATATTACAGCCCCTTGCATGCATTGCGCCCGTCACTGCTGCAGCGGCTTTCTGGTTTGAGTCTCTGGAAGAGGCTATTCGCACTGCACCATTGGATGAGACTTTGAACAAGCTTAAAGCCCTTAAGCTAGCTAATGCATTTGTTTCGGATGTCGTTGTGCATTTAAGCAAACTAACAGCTAAGAACTCCGGATTCGCCATTCAGGCGCGCAGAGCGCTATGGCTTAAATCCTGGTCAGCAGATGTAACTTCTAAATCTAAATTGCTTAATATTCCTTTCAAAGGGCAAACCTTATTCGGGCCCGGCTTGAAGGAGATTATTGCTGACATTACTGGAGGTAAGGGTCACACCCTTCCTCAGGACAGGGCCAAATCAAAGGCCAAACAGTCTAGTTTTCGTGCCTTTCGTAATTTCAAGGCAGGAGCAGCATCAACTTCCTCCGCTCCAAAACAGGGAGGAACTGCTGCTCGTTACAGACAGGGTTGGAAAAGCAACCAGTCCTGGAACAAGGGCAAGCAGGCCAGAAAGCCTACTTCTGCCCCTAAGACAGCATGAAGAGAGGGCCCCCTATCCGGAAACGGGTCTAGTGGGGGGCAGACTTTCTCTCTTCGCCCAGGCTTGGGCAAGAGATGTCCAGGATCCCTGGGCGTTGGAGATTATATCTCAGGGATACCTTCTGGACTTCAAAGCTTCTCCTCCACAAGGGAGATTTCATCTTTCAAGGTTATCAGCAAACCAAATAAAGAAAGAGGCTTTTCTTCACTGTGTACAAGACCTCCTAGTAATGGGGGTGATCCACCCAGTTCCGCGGACGGAACAAGGGCAAGGATTTTACTCAAATCTGTTTGTGGTTCCCAAGAAAGAGGGAACCTTCAGACCAATCTTGGACCTAAAGATCTTAAACAAATTCCTAAGAGTTCCATCGTTCAAAATGGAGACTATTCGAACCATCCTACCCATGATCCAAGAGGGTCAGTATATGACCACAGTGGACTTAAAGGATGCCTACCTTCACATACCGATTCACAAAGATCATTATCGGTACCTAAGGTTTGCCTTTCTAGACAGGCATTACCAGTTTGTAGCTCTTCCCTTTGGGTTAGCTATGGCCCCGAGCATTTTTACAAAGGTTCTGGGCTCGCTTCTGGCGGTACTAAGACCGCGAGGCATAGCGGTGGCTCCGTACTTAGATGACATTCTGATACAAGCGTCAAGTTTTCAAAATGAAAAGTCTCATACAGAGATAGTTCTAGCATTTCTGAGGTTGCATGGGTGGAAAGTGAACATGGAAAAGAGTTCTCTGTTACCACTCATAAGGGTTCCCTTTCTAGGGACTCTTATAGATTCTGTAGGGATGAAGATTTACCTGACGGAGTCCAGGTTATCAAAAATCCTAAATGCTTGCCGTGTCCTTCATTCCATTCCAAGCCCATCAGTAGCTCAGTGCATGGAAGTAATCGGCTTAATGGTCGCGGCAATGGACATAGTGCCATTTGCGCGCCTGCATCTCAGACCGCTGCAATTATGCATGCTGAGTCAGTGGAATGGGGATTACTCAGATCTGTCCCCTTTACTAAATATGGACCAGGAGACCAGAGATTCTCTTCTCTGGTGGTTGTCTAGGATTCATCTGTCCAAGGGAATGACTTGTCGCAGACCAGATTGGACGATTGTAACAACAGATGCCAGCCTTCTAGGCTGGGGCGCAGTCTGGAATTCCCTGAAGGCTCAGGGATCATGGACTCAGGAGGAGAAACTCCTTCCAATAAACATTCTGGAATTAAGAGCGATATTCAATGCTCTTCTAGCTTGGCCTCAGTTAGCAACACTGAGGTTCATCAGTTTTCAGTCGGACAACATCACGACTGTGGCTTACATCAATCATCAAGGGGGAACCAGGAGTTCCCTAGCGATGTTAGAAGTCTCAAAGATAATTCGCTGGGCAGAGTCTCACTCTTGCCATCTGTCAGCGATCTACATCCCAGGCGTGGAGAACTGGGAGGCGGACTTTCTAAGCCGCCAGACCTTTCACCCGGGGGAGTGGGAACTTCACCCGGAGGTATTTGCTCAACTGATTCTTTGTTGGGGCGAACCGGAACTGGATCTCATGGCTTCTCGCCAGAACGCCAAGCTTCCTTGTTACGGATTCAGGTCCAGGGACCCGGGAGCGGTGCTGGTAGATGCACTAGCAGCCCCTTGGATTTTCAACATGGCTTATGTGTTCCCTCCGTTTCCGTTGCTGCCTCGTCTGATTGCCAGGATCAAACAGGAGAGAGCATCGGTGATTCTGATAGCGCCTGCGTGGCCACGCAGGACCTGGTATGCAGACCTAGTGGACATGTCGTCCTGTCCACCATGGTCTCTGCCTCTGAGGCAGGACCTTCTACTTCAGGGTCCTTTCAACCATCCAAGCCTAATTTCTCTGAGGCTGACTGCATGGAGATTGAACGCTTGATTCTATCAAAGCGTGGTTTCTCAGAGTCGGTTATTGATACATTGATACAGGCTCGGAAACCGGTTACCAGAAAAATTTACCATAAGATATGGCGTAAATATTTACATTGGTGTGAATCCAAGAGTTACTCATGGAGTAAGGTTAGGATTCCTAGGATATTGTCTTTTCTACAAGAGGGTTTAGAAAAGGGTTTATCCGCTAGTTCGTTAAAGGGACAGATTTCTGCTCTGTCTATTCTTTTACACAAACGTCTGGCAGAGAATCCAGACGTTCAGGCTTTTTGTCAGGCTTTGGCTAGGATTAAGCCTGTGTTTAAAACTGTTGCTCCTGCGTGGAGCTTAAACTTGGTTCTTAAAGTTCTTCAGGGTGTTCCATTTGAACCCCTTCATTTCATTGATATTAAGCTTTTATCTTGGAAAGTTCTGTTTTTGATCGCTATTTCCTCGGCTCGAAGAGTCTCTGAGTTATCTGCCTTACATTGCGATTCTCCTTATCTGATTTTTCATTCAGACAAGGTAGTTTTGCGTACTAAACCTGGATTTTTACCTAAGGTTGTTTCTAATAGGAATATCAATCAGGAGATTGTTGTTCCATCATTATGTCCTAACCCTTCTTCAAAGAAGGAACGTCTTTTGCATAATCTGGACGTAGTCCGTGCCCTGAAGTTCTACTTACAGGCAACTAAGGATTTTCGGCAAACTTCTTCTCTGTTTGTCGTTTATTCTGGACAAAGGAGAGGTCAAAAGGCTTCGGCCACCTCTCTCTCTTTTTGGCTTCGTAGCATAATACGTTTAGCCTATGAGACTGCTGGACAGCAGCCCCCTGAAAGAATTACAGCTCATTCCACTAGAGCTGTGGCTTCCACCTGGGCCTTTAAGAATGAGGCCTCTGTTGAACAGATTTGCAAGGCTGCAACTTGGTCTTCACTTCATACCTTTTCAAAATTTTACAAATTTGACACTTTTGCTTCTTCGGAGGCTGTTTTTGGGAGAAAGGTTCTACAGGCAGTGGTTCCTTCTGTTTAAAGTTCCTGCCTTGTCCCTCCCATCATCCGTGTACTTTAGCTTTGGTATTGGTATCCCATAAGTAATGGATGACCCGTGGACTGAACACACTTAACAAGAGAAAACATAATTTATGCTTACCTGATAAATTTATTTCTCTTGTAGTGTGTTCAGTCCACGGCCCGCCCTGTCTTTTTTTGAGGCAGTTCTAAATTTTAATTAAAACTCCAGTCACCACTGCACCCTATAGTTTCTCCTTTCTCGTCTTGTTTCGGTCGAATGACTGGATATGACATGTGAGGGGTGGAGCTATATAGCAGCTCTGCTTGGGTGATCCTCTTGCAACTTCCTGTTGGGAAGGAGAATATATCCCATAAGTAATGGATGACCCGTGGACTGAACACACTACAAGAGAAATAAATTTATCAGATAAGCATAAATTATGTTTTCTTGTTAGCTATCTCTTCTGCTAGAAGAGTTTCTGAGTTGTAAGCATTATCTTGTGATCCTCCATTTGTGACAAGGCTGTACTTCGTACCATATATGATTTTCTTCCTAAAGTGGTTGCTACTCAAGAAATTGTTCCTTCTCTTTGTGCAGACCCTGCTAACTCCAAGGAAAGATTGTTACATAATCTAGAGCTTTTAAGTTCTATCTCCAAGCTACTAAGGAGTTTATAAAAACTTCTAGTTTATTTGGGCATTACTCTGGGACTCGTAAATGGCAAAAAGCTTCTAAGGTAGCGTTGGCATCTTGGCTTAAACAGGTGTTTCACAAGGTTTAGTTGGTGGTGGGTAAGTCGCCTCCTAAATGTATTACAGCTCACTCAACAAGAGCAGTAGCAGCATCATGAGCCATTAAAAATGATGCATTTTTGGAGCAGATTTGCCACATGGTCCGCTTTACATACTTTTCCCAAATTTTATTGTTTTGATGTCTTTTCTTCTTCACAAGCAGCTTTTGGCAGGAAAGTCTTTCAGGCCCTGGTATTGGCTAAATTTAAAATGACAGAGTATTTTCCCACCCTGTCCGAAACATAGACCACTGGCTTGGGTACTAATCCCATCTGTTATGGAGGACTATGGACAGTCTTTATTTTACGAAACAAAACAAAATGTATGCTTACCTGATAAATTGTTTTATTTCGGAATGATGATTATCCACAGACCCCGCCCACTTCATGTTGGGCAACAGTTCTAATGACATCTCTATAGACCCTGCTTTACCTTGGCTAGATTTCTTTTCCTATTCTCTACTTGGTTATACGTGAAACTAAAAAAAAAAAAGGTGGTGTTACAGAAGCATTAGTTATTTTGTTGTGAAGAGCTTATTTCCCAGCAGCAATGCCTGAACCAGCAAGCCAGCGCCTAAGAAGGGCTCCAAGAAAACTGTAACAAGTTTCATTTCATAAAGAGTTAACTCTTTTTTTTCAGCTTTTAGAAACTATTGTCTAATCACCTCTGGAGCCAGACTGCTAATTGATAAGATGAACTTGTAAACTTGTTATCTTAAGTACTGTAATCCTATTGTGGCCTGTCAAAGGACAGTGCTCTCTATCTAAATGTGTGATGGGGATTTTGTGCTTCCCCCCCCTCTCCCCCTGGGAGTGCCCTGTGTGCATGTAACCTTAATAAAAAGCAGGCTGGGCATCCCAGTCCTGAGTTCTTGTTTGACCCTCAATCGCAGCGTTGACTCGTTTTTGTGGGCAGAAGGGTATCCTAGCTGTACTGCAGCTAAGGGAGATTATTCTATATTTGCGAGACTCATATAGAATACTATGGAAAGCAGCTTCTCCCCTCTTTAGCAATAGGGATCCAGGCTACTAAGCGGTCCATCTCTCAGCGAGACTAAGGGTAACCGTAACATTTGGCGGCAGCGGCGGGATTTTCCTGGATTTCCTAGGAGAGGTACAGAACGGAAAAATTGAAGCGTACAACCCTAAAGGATTTACTTGAAAGCAGAGGGGGGTACGCCAGCAACCGGCCGAGGAGAGAGCTGATCGCAGAATTGACCGAACTGGATCAGAGCTTCACAATGGCGGAAACACCGACCACGATTAGTGACGAAAAAACCAGGATTGTTCGGGAAAGGCTCTCATTATACGGGCCGAACCCCTCCATGGAATTGGTACAGCAGTTGATGGCGGAGGCGGACGAGGATATACGAGAGACTCGAGCCCACGAACTCAACCTAGCGAACGCACACCGCAATGCTGAAGCCCCGCAGGTAATCATCCCTGTCGAAAATGCTGGGAGGCCCAAGATACCCTATGCGGCATTTCGACCCTTCCTAGAGAGCGAGACAGGGATTGATGAATATTTGGCGGACTTCGAAAGGCAATGTGCCCTGCACCAGATTTCCAACAGAGAGTGGCCCACGATATTGTCTGGGAAACTATCCGGGCGAGCCCTGGAAGCCTTTCGTACTCTGGGTGCTGAGGAAGTGACACAGTATGAGCTAGTTAAGGAGACACTGTTGCGACGGTACGCTGTAACTCCGGACACGTATCGCCGACAGTTTCGGGGCACGGAAAAGAAGCCTAACGATACCCATATGGAATGGGCGCACCGAATGCGGAGAGCGGCAAATCACTGGCTGAGCGGAAGTAAAGCGGTGACTGGGGAGGAAATTTTACAATTGTTTCTCTTAGAACATTTTTATAATGGCATGGAACAGCAAGGGAAGGAATGGCTGCGAGACAGGCGGCCTTCTACCTTAGAAGAAGCAGCCAAATTGGCCGATGAACATTATGACTCCCGTCTTCACGAACCCATGAACTACCGAGCTCCAGCACGGGTCGAACCCAGAGAGGTTTACCGTGCACCCCCTCGTGCTGAATTCCGAGCCCTGGTGCCCACAGGGCCCGTCCGACACTCAGGACCACCCAATAACAGCTCTGAGCGTCCCAGACCGACTTGCCACCGATGCAAGCAACCAGGGCATTTCATGGCTAGCTGCCCCCTTAATACGCACCAGACACCCAGGAATTACAATTACCCCTCTGGGTCCTATCGTCCGGCCCGGGCCCTCTGTGTTAACCAAGAGGCCCCTATGGAGGGATATGTGGGGCCGCTTCACGAGGCAGACCCTGTATATGCTGCCTCAGATAACCGCCAGCACCATCGGCAGAGGGTATGGCTCGAGGGGCGATCTACCGAGGGATTGCGAGACACAGGGGCTACTATCACGCTGGTACAGAGTCATTTGGTGCCAGAGCACAAGCGATCCGGACAGACTGTGGCCGTTAGAGTGGCGGGGGGGGATGTGTACAAAATTCCAACAGCTAAAGTGCATCTTGATTGGGGAGCGGGAAAGGGGGCTGTGAACGTGGGCCTAATGGATAATTTACCTGCCGAAGTACTACTGGGCAACGATTTGGGCCCCATGACTTCTGCCTATGCTCCAGTATGCAACAACGAGGCGGACCCAGTGACTACACGGGCCCAAGCCCGGACGGAGCGAGAGCTCTCACCAGTGCGGGAGACACAGGTAAGACCTACCCCGACCTTGCCTGACAGGTTAGGCCCCATACCCTGGGACACCCCAGATGCCTTCGAGGCAGAGTCTAAGACTGACCCGACCTTACAAAAGTACCGGGAACGAGCAGAGACCGGAGGGGGCGGGGCAGATAACGAAACATTCTTATGGGAAAAAGGGAAACTATACCGCTGGACAGAGAAAAGGGGACAGCGTAGGCGACAGCTGATAGTGCCCCACAAATACCGTCAAGAAATCCTCAAAATAGGCCACGACATCCCCTTAGCAGGCCACCTAGCCGTTACCCGTACCCTACACCGCATTACTCACACGTTCTTTTGGCCAGGGGTGCACGCTGACGTTAGAACTTACTGTAACACCTGCGATGTGTGTCAACGAGTAGGAAGGCGAGGCGATCACCCTAAAGCCCAGCTAGTAAATATGCCCATTGTAGAGGAACCCTTCAGCCGGGTTGCTATTGACCTAGTGGGACCACTGGCTACCCCTAGTCCCTCCGGTAAGCGATACATTCTTACCGTAGTGGACTACGCTACCAGGTACCCAGAGGCTGTCGCCCTATCCAACATACAAGCGGATACGGTAGCGAATGCACTAGTACAGGTGTTCTCCCGGGTAGGATTTCCAAAAGAAATCCTATCCGACCGAGGCACCCAATTTACGGCTGAATTGACCCAACAACTCTGGCAGGTTTGCAAAATTAAGTCCCTCCTAAGCTCCCCATACCACCCCCAGACGAACGGGCTGTGTGAGAGGTTCAATGGGACCCTCAAGCAAATGCTCAAGACGTTCACTCAGGAATACCGAGACTGGGAACGCTTCCTGCCGCACCTCCTATTTGCTTATCGGGAGGTGCCCCAGGAAACGACAGGGTTCTCTCCCTTCGAGTTGCTCTACGGAAGAAAGGTACGGGGACCCCTAAACCTGATCCGGGAGCACTGGGAGGGAGAGATGGAGGCTGACGGTGTCCCAATTGTGCCATACGTGCTGGAACTCAGGGACCGAATGGAGCAATTAGCCAAATCCGTGCGGGCTAATCTCCAGTTGGCCCAGAGAAGACAGAAAGTATGGTACGATCGGGGGGCCCGAAAGAGAATCTTCACCATAGGACAAAAGGTGTTAGTACTTAAGCCGGTGAAGACAGACAAATTGCAGGCGTCCTGGCAGGGTCCCTACCAGATCGTAGAGAAAAGGGGAGACACCACTTATGTGATAGCTAGCTGCCACGACAACAATCTTAGAAAGACATTCCATGTAAACATGCTCAAGGAATATTTTGAGCGACCAGAGAACGTGACGGCCGTATGTTGTTCCCCTCAGGAAGACCCCGACAGTTTACCCATTCCAGACCTATTAGAAAAGAGCCTCCCCACAGGTATAGTGGCGCAGGTTCAGATAGGGGACCGACTTAGCCCCACTGAAAGGGAGCAGCTCAACCAACTCCTCCAGTCCAAACACCTCACCTTCTCCCCGAAGCCAGGGTACACTACTTTAACCACCCACCAGGTAGATACTCCGGGACAAGCTCCCTTGCGCCAGGCTCCGTACCGAATCCCCGAAGCAGTTAGGACAGGAATGAAGAAGGAGATCGATGAGATGCTCCAGCTCAGGGTAATTGAGCCCTCCGATAGTCCCTGGGCCTCCCCAGTTGTCTTGGTGCCCAAGAAAGATGGGACCACCCGGTTCTGCGTAGACTATCGGAGGCTCAATGAAAATACCGTGACGGACGCTTACCCTATGCCCAGGGTAGACGAGCTACTCGATCGTATAGCCAGGGGAAATTACCTGACCACTATTGACCTCTGCAAAGGTTACTGGCAGATTCCCCTGGCCCCGGAGGCTATCCCCAAGTCGGCATTCGTCACCCCATTCGGCTTATATCAGTTTAGGGTAATGCCGTTTGGGATGAAGAATGCCCCAGCTACATTCCAGCGCTTGGTGGATAGGCTCCTGGATGGCTTCCAGAGTTTTGCTTGCGCCTACCTGGACGACATAGCGATCCACAGTGAGTCCTGGGAGGACCACTTAGCTCATGTGGGAATGGTTCTGGATCAGATCCGGGCTGCTGGCCTGACTCTGAAGCCAGAAAAATGCCACTTTGGGATGGCCGAGGTACAGTACCTGGGTCACCGGGTGGGGTGTGGAAAGCAGCGACCAGAGCCGGCCAAAATAGAAGCTGTCGCCAATTGGCCCACCCCCATCACTAAGACTCAGGTCCTAGCCTTCCTGGGCACGGCAGGGTACTATAGACGGTTCGTACCAGACTACAGCACACTTGCCAAACCCCTGACTGACTTGACCAAGAAGAACTTACCTCGACAGGTCCTGTGGTCTCCCCACTGTGAAACGGCTTTCCAGGCTCTCAAAAATGCTCTAATTAACGCTCCTGTCTTGGCGGCCCCAGCCCTTAACAAACGTTTTATCGTCCATACCGATGCTTCCATGTTCGGGCTGGGAGCCGTCCTCAGCCAAGTAGGCGAAGATGGAGGGGAGCATCCAGTTGCCTACATCAGCCGGAAGCTCCTGCCCCGCGAAGTCAGCTATGCAGCGGTCGAAAAGGAGTGTTTGGCTTTGGTGTGGGCATTAAAGAAATTGACTCCCTATTTATATGGTCAGGAGTTCACTCTGGTCACCGACCATAACCCGTTGGTGTGGCTGAACCGGGTCTCTGGAGATAACGGCAGGCTATTACGTTGGAGCTTATCGTTGCAAACCTTCAATTTCACCATTACTTACAGACCTGGGAAACAGAATGGCAACGCCGACGGGTTGTCCAGACAAACCGACCTCAGCCCCGCATAACCAGCGGTCTGGACAGCCTTAGTCTGCCCCGAAAAGGGGTCAGACCGTGTCTGCCAGAGTGTTCCACAGAAAGGGAGCAATGTTACAGAAGCATTAGTTATTTTGTTGTGAAGAGCTTATTTCCCAGCAGCAATGCCTGAACCAGCAAGCCAGCGCCTAAGAAGGGCTCCAAGAAAACTGTAACAAGTTTCATTTCATAAAGAGTTAACTCTTTTTTTTCAGCTTTTAGAAACTATTGTCTAATCACCTCTGGAGCCAGACTGCTAATTGATAAGATGAACTTGTAAACTTGTTATCTTAAGTACTGTAATCCTATTGTGGCCTGTCAAAGGACAGTGCTCTCTATCTAAATGTGTGATGGGGGATTTTGTGCTTCCCCCCCCTCTCCCCCTGGGAGTGCCCTGTGTGCATGTAACCTTAATAAAAAGCAGGCTGGGCATCCCAGTCCTGAGTTCTTGTTTGACCCTCAATCGCAGCGTTGACTCGTTTTTGTGGGCAGAAGGGTATCCTAGCTGTACTGCAGCTAAGGGAGATTATTCTATATTTGCGAGACTCATATAGAATACTATGGAAAGCAGCTTCTCCCCTCTTTAGCAATAGGGATCCAGGCTACTAAGCGGTCCATCTCTCAGCGAGACTAAGGGTAACCGTAACAGGTGGGAGGATTTTAAAGCTCTTGTATGGGTTCTTGACCTCCTCCTAGTGGAGCAAAATATGTCCTATATGTTATGGAGGACTGTAGACTATCATCATTCCGAAAGAAAATAATTTATCACATAAGCATAAATTTTGTTTTAATTTCCTTTTCAGAAAAAAAGGCAGTACTTGTTGATCTCAGTAAAGGTTCAACATTTCTGGCTGGAAGGAATAATGCAGAATTACCAATGTCACCCAACAGTGTCCCATCAAAACTATGCCTAGATGACAATGAAGTAAAGTAAGTACAATTCAGTATTGTTTAATTCTTAACTATTTATTTTTAATTATTTCCTTATACTTTCTTCCATTTGCATACAAGGAACTAAATAATATGATACCAGGCAAGTATTAAGGAGTTATTTTGGATGGAACAACAATATACAAATTAATATAATAAATATTTTACCTCAATTTTTAGAAACAATAGACTATTTATTAGAAAATTGTCAGAAAAGTATGGAGAAATAGTTTGAGATGTCAGTATTCATCTAGGTGATACGTTTTTAGTCCCCAAAAACTAATAAAGTTCATTGAAACATTCCAGTTTGAAAAAGACTTTAAGTTTCTAAAATATTTCAGAGTGAAGAGAATCTGTTTTCATTGAATTTAACATTTCATTGTACATAAGTAATATATTAAATACTTATTGCAGACCATAAAGTAATTGCTTTCAGATCAATGTAACGTAGGGACACCGCTTAACCTTTTCATTGAGGAGAACAACAATTGCCTCCTTCAAATTCTCTTACTTCATGATGTAGGAGTAAAACTCCTTGGAGATGCTCAACAGCAGATGTACTCCCTCATTGCTTTTGCTATGCAATATAGGTAAGAGCCCTTATCCCAGTTCTCACATCACTTACAGCACTGAAAACCAGGGAGGGTTCTCCTGCATTTATTTGATCACAGTGGTAATGATGTTCTCCTGAACTACTAGGTACCAGTCATGTACGGAGGAGAGAGGCTCTGTTTAAATTTTTTGTCACACCTCATTAACTATAGAAAGGCATTAGACTTCATTCACCTCCCTTAATAGGGAGGTAGGACCATAAAAACGGCTTCTATATCATAAAGACTTCATAACACCCACAAAACCCTTCCATGAAATGGTCTATTCCCTTCTTTCAAAAGAAATGTCTCATGCTCCTCTAGGTAGCAAGATATAATATAATATAATTATCAGCTGTTTAGTATCTGACACTTGAAGAGACCCTAATATCCCTTTTAACCCCTAAATGTACGTACCATTACATCATGAAAAAACAGGTCTTAATGACCCCAGTGACATAATGGTACGTCTGTACTTTTTAGCTGGCTCACAGGGGATCCACGCATTCCCTCACTTGCCTGGAGCCCGAGAATTTGCCTCACAACTGAGGCCGTGTGTCTAGTGTCAATCGGAGCCCAGGGTGGTCATGTGATAGCGAATTGCAATAATCCCATTGTTACTGTATCCAAAACGGTAACAGTAAAGTTGCAGCTCTGCCTCTCTTAATCTTTCAGTGTTCCAGAGAGAGTTGAGACAGACAGAACTGTTAATACATTGTAGTAAACCATTGTACAGCATCACAAGTGTCACACACACACACACTCAAATTAGAATTAACCCATCTGCCAATGCGATCTGTGGTTATTAGGACTGATTATTTATTGCATTAAATAATTAATTATAATGTTAAAAATACATTAACTAGTTAATTATACTTTGTTTAGTGTGAGGGTCAGGATTTGGAGTTTTAGGGTAACGTTAACCCTTTAATCACAGACCCTTCACTGTAATCATTAAATCCAGCATTGTGATCTGTCGCGATAAAGGCTTTAAATAGTTCAAATACTTTTAATAATATCTTAAATAGGTAATAATACTTTAGTGTGAGGGTAAGGATTTGGGATTTAAGGCAATGTTAAAGGTATTTGAAACCCAAACATTTCCTTTTGTGATTCAGACAGAGCATACAATTTTTAAAAAGTTTCCAATGTACTTCTATTATGACATTTGCTTTGTTCTCATGATATTCTTTGTTGAAGAGATACCTAGGTAGGCATCTAAAGCACTACATGACAGTAAATAGCGCTGCCATTTAGTGCTCTTGCTAATGGATAGCATTCTGGCAAAACGTCTGTCATATAGTGCTCCAGAAAAGGGCAGGCTCTTGAGCTTACGCCCCTGCTTTTCAGCAAAAGATACCAAAAGAATGAAGAAAAATTAATAATAGAAAGTTGTTTAAAATCATGTCATGGGTTCTAGGTGGTTCCGGTGGAGGAGGAGCAAAGGATGTGCTGCACCTGCTGCCTGCTCGATACTCCTGTCCCATAGCTTCTTGGCGGTATATTCTCGCGCCCTACCCCAGGTCTGGGGTTGCTTTTCTGGATAGATTGTAACATCATCTCGGGAACCCGCAACAGTGATAATACATCTCACTGTTCTGGTCAATAGGTTACCTGGAGAAACCTGGAACTTAACCTAAATGTTTCCAATAGACGATTTAAGGGGCTATAATATAACCTCCTTGATAAACTTTGCCTTCCTTTAAAGGGCATAGGAGCAACACTACATCTTTGCATTCCCCTCTTTTTTACTCCTACAAAAACTACCCCTCCTAACCGTCTAGCAATAAAAACTTACAGGATAAATCAGCTACCTTCCTCTCTTCCCTGCTTTTCAATAACCGCTTTACCTATGGAACAGTTATCTTGCAAAGCCGATACATTCTCGCAAGTTTCAATACACCTGGGACGTCTGTGGTTCTTTTAGTTTGATTTACCTCTGTCTGCTTCTTTTCTCTCCCTCCTCCCCCACCGGTGCTGCGCGGGAGGAGGTGAGCCTGCAGCTATCGGGACATACCGGCTTTCTCCCTGGTTTGCCTGTCTGCTCCCCCTGGTTGAGGCGCTGCCCGCTGAGCCGGCTCTGGCATTTTTCCTACAGCATCTGAGGCTTTTTTGGATTGACCGGGACCTGCTTTCCTTAGTCTCTGAGTTCCCTCCTCCCCCACTGGTGCTGCGCGGGAGGAGGTGAAAATATACCCGGCAGACCAACAACAAGAGTGCTATTCTGCTTACCTGTCTGTCTCTTTGCGGCCCCGCTGTGTCTGGTGGACTGGCTCTGGTGTGACCCTTCGATCTTTTGGGGGCTCCTGCTCCATCTCCTAACTGGACCGTGGTTTCCTTGTGCTCCGGAGCCTGCCCTCCCTCCTCCCCCACCGGTGCTGCGTGGGAGGAGGTGAACTGACGTGGCCGGTGTACGGTCTGGTCCCCGGCACGCCTTGCTGACCTGGTTGGCTGGTGCGGCGGGACTTGGGGCGCCGCTGGTCGCCCGCTGCTTGACTCCTGGCGTTTTCCTTGATCAACCCTGGACTTGATTCCCTCCTGACAGCTGTTCCGCTGGTGCTGCGCGGGTGGAGGTGGATTTTCTTTGACAGCATCTGAGAAGGGGCTAAAAGACCGGTCCAGCAAACATACCCTTTATATGTGGCCTTCTTAGGCAGGGGTATACGAATGGAAATCTGTCCTGTCTCCTCTTTGAGCCAGCGGTCAGCACAGTCTGGACAGAAATCTACATAAGGGGGTAGCGGGCAAAAAGGAAAGGTAAGCTTCATCGCTTTTTTCTTTCTGACACAAACTAAAGCTTGCTAAGGACATATCATGCTGAGATGAATGACTTTATATAAAGGAATATATTAACCAGCATATGAAATATCTTTTTTCTTTAAAACCTCAATACGTGGAAAAAAGTGCTGCTTAAATAAGATCTGAGTTTTTTCATCTAAACTGAAGGAAAAGAGGGATAAAAGGGAGAGAGGAGGAGAAGAACGGAGGGGAAGGAAAAGAGGACTTTAACCAATACTATCTTCTGGGGACTATAAGGCTATATTGTTAAAATAATCTATTAATCCATAACTATTGCATATCTAACATACAGCCTTGCAAATACTAAGAAATACAGAAATGTATAGAGTCAATTTCTGCTGAGTATAAGTAATTGTAATTAATTGGTGTTCCACTTTGTATAACTTTACTTTCTAGAAGGAAAATTCCTTTAAAGGGTTGCTACTTTATTTTTTTCCTTTTTGGGTTATTTGGTTACTTAGCAGGAGAAGGTTTATCTTAGTTTAAATGATTCTTTCAGAATTTATTGTAGCCTTTAATAAGGCTTTTAGTTCAGGAGCTTTATAAAATATATTACAAATTTTAAAAACCATACTATATAAATAGCTCTATCAACCTTGACTTCTACAATCCCCCTGTCCCCCACTCTGACTACAGATATCCCAGATCAAGAGATACCTGGGACAAAGTAGCTGATTAAGACCAACAAATCAACCTCTCCCTAACATATGTACTAACATATTTATATATTTGACATTTCTAAGGCAAGCTCATATTGTATAAATTTGTCATATAGTGAGTAGCCTTATATTTATCTAATCTATTCTAAAGAGAACCAAGGGACCCCAAGATCTCTTGTCTCCCGGCTGTGGCTGCCTAACACACTTAATTCACCTCCCCCCTAAAAGGGGAGAGAGGAGAGAAAGGGGAAGGATCCCTTCTACCTTCTCTCCCACTTTATGCCAACACTTTACCTTCACACCCATCCTGCACCCCTCACTCCCCTTCTTCCCTTTTTCTCTGCTGACTGGGGTTTTTTCTTTTTTTTTTTCTCCCCCCTTAAAACAATAAATAAATAAAATTCACTTTAAATTCACTCTAAACTCACTCTCTTCACTTATAGTTTATGGATAAATTCCTTCACTCTCACGGTAAAACTCCACCTGCAGCCATGTCGGCTAGACAAAGAGATAAGAAATATAAATCTGTTCCTGAGGTTCAAACAGAAATGCAGGCACCTTCCTGCGACCTTTTAAGTACGCAGGAACATATTGATGTACAATCTCTGGTTTCTAAAATTTCTGACGCACTCACCCCTAAATTTGACTCCTTAAAAAAGGAGCTCAAACAAGATATCGCTTGCTTAACCTCAGAGGTCAAACAATTTGCTGAAAGATTTTCTGAGGTCGAGCAAAGAGTCTCAGATCTTGAAGACTTGGTTTCAAATCAAAATGACAAATTGGAAGCCATGTCTTCAGCCCTTATCAAAACACAAAATAGAGTTGAAGACCTTGAGAATCGCTCAAGGCGTAATAATTTAAGATTAATAGGCCTTCCTGAGAGTAAACAGCCAGAAGACCTTAATAAACTATTTACACATACCCTTCCACACTTACTACAGATACCTGAGAACTATCCTAAAATAATAATTGAACGAGTACATAGGATGGGACCAATCTCCTCTGTCAATATCAACAAGAGGGCTAGACCTGTCATAGCTAAGTTCCTGAACTATCAGGATAAAATTATGTTTCTACAACAATATCGCAAACACCAACCCCTAATGGTTGAAGGTGCCAAAGTCTTTATATTTCAGGATTATGCAGCAGAAACAGCACAAAAAAGAAGAGACCTGGCCCCAATGTGCACGAAATTTATACAACAAGGTCTTCGTGCTACTATTATACACCCTGCCAGACTCAGACTAATGATTGACAATACAACACATTTTTTTGATACAGCCCTTGAAGCAGAAAAATTTTATTCTACGCATTCCCCCCCCTAAAAGAACGTAAAAAGTCCAGACCTCTCCAGGTTAGGGTAATAAGTGCTATGGGTAATATAGCTATTTTTTTATTTTTTATATGGTTGTTTTTTTTCTCCTTCCTTTTTTTTTTTTTTCCCCCCTTTTTATTTCTTTCCCTTTTTTTCTCTCCCTTTTTTTTTTTTTTTTTTTTTTTTTCCCCCTCTCTGTCTTTACCCCTTCTTTTCTTTTTATAAAAAATGACGATGATGGGCCTTAAACTTAAATTAACCTCATGGAATATTGGAGGCCTTACCTCCCCGATTAAGCGGAAGGCAATACTTCTTCAGTTAAAAAAGATTAATACTAATATAGCCCTTTTACAGGAAACACATTTAAAGTCTGAAGAAATTTTAAAACTTAAATCTTCCTGGGTCAAAGATGTTTTTTTTTCTTCTACAGTAAAAAGAAAGAGTGGGGTCGCGATTCTCTTGGGGAAGAGACTCCCCTATGAGGTTATACAGGTAGATACGGATCAGGAGGGTAGATATTTAATGTTAAAAATTAGAATTGCAAAAATACTATATACTCTCTGCAATGTATATGCCCCTAATGTCTTTGATCTCCCATTCTGGGAAACATTGCAAAACAAGCTCTTATCATTCGCTGAAGGTCATCTGGTCCTGGCTGGCGACTTCAATATGGCTCCCCAACACCCCCTCGATAGGCTTAGACAAAATTCTGCTTTAGTTAAAACCAAGAGAGACAACCTAGAGTCTAAATTATTTTTGAAACTTCTCCGCAATTTAAAGCTTTGTGATATTTGGAGGATCACAAATGCATACAATCGTTATATTTTAGTCAAAACATCTGAGAACTGGTCTAAATATAACGCGGCATTGGCGGAGAGAGATTCTCTTCTGCTCTACAAAACTACCCAAAGAGATCTTAGGCTGAAGGCCAAATTGTACCATTATGGCAATAAAACAGGGAAGCTTTTAGCAAATTTAGTGAAGATTGAAAGAGGCTCATCTATAATAAAAACTATATCATGTGGCAATAAAAACTTTAACTCTCCTGAAGAAATATCCAGAATATTTGCAGAATACTATGAGTCTCTGTATTCCTTAAAAAACTCTAATATCTCACACCGAGAAAAATTTTGGAATCAAATAACCTTTCCAACTCTGACCCCAGACTTATTGGAAACGTTGCAATCTCCCTTTACCGAAATAGAAATTGCTACAACAATTCAAAATCTTTGCTCTAATAAAGCATCAGGACCTGATGCACTTCCAAATGAATTTTATAAAATTTTATCTCCCGAGATAATAAAACACTTAACTTCTCTTTTTAATGACATATACATATCAGGTAATATCCCAACTAAGGAATTCACTGCCTCGTATACAACTCTTATCTTGAAACAGGGGAAAGATCCGGAAAAAAAAGAGTCATACAGACCCATCGCGCTCCTTAATACAGATTATAAACTCTTTACATCTATCTTATCAAACAGACTTCAACCTTTACTCTCTTCCATTATACATAGTGATCAGGCAGGTTTCCTTTTAGGGCGAAATTCATCTGCTAAGATAAGAGAGGTATTCACGACAATAGAATGTCTCAACTTGCTGGACTCGGAGGGGTTGGGGGGAGAGGACACCTCTGATAAAGCAATTATATCCATCGACGCCGAAAAAGCGTTCGATTCGATACATCACGATCACTTGTGTTTCACGCTACAACAATTTGGCCTTGGAGGTAATTTCCTCCGCTCCTTCAACAATCTATACAGCAACGCATATACAAGAATTTTAGTTAACGGGGATATGACTTCCGATATAAGATTAAGGAGAGGGACTAGACAGGGGTGTCCTCTCTCCCCTCTCCTGTTTGATCTGGCCATTGAACCACTTGCCATCCAGATCCGCCATCAACTTCAAGGGATTAAAATCAAAGGGAAAGAACTGCAAATTGCATTATATGCAGATGACGTATTGCTTTATATCTCTAATACGGCCAGAAACATCCCAAAACTTCTTGCCATTATAGACCAATTCGGTTCTTTTTCCGGCTATAAAGTAAATGTTTTAAAATCGGAGCTTTGTTGGATTACACATACCAAATATTCTTCTACAAATATCCCATTTACTATAGTTCAAAATGCATTTAGATATCTAGGCATATGGATTTCCTCTAATCCTAATGCCTGGTATGATCTAAACATCCCCCCGGTACTTAAAAAAATTAGAGAAGCCTTTAAAAATTGGCAAAAACCTCCCTTGTCTTTGTCAGGCCGGATTGCACTTTACAAGATGACCCTTCTCCCCAAAATTCTGTACGTATTTCAGAATACATCACTCATCTTAAAAACAAAAGATATTTTATCCTTTAATTCGGCGCTCCGCTCCTTCCTGTGGCAAAATAAGAAACCTAGGATCTCCCTATCCAAATTAATGCTTCCGGTTGAGCAGGGAGGACTCTCTCTGCCAGATATCCGATTATACAATATAACTTTCCAGGCTAGAGTAGCAATGGATTGGTTAACCAATGCTAACTATGTAACAAGTCTTGAATACGAAAAAAATATAGCCCACCCATGCTCCTTGATAGCGCTATTACATTGTGATAAAAAGATAATTCCACCCATATTAAAGAAAATTAAGTCTATCTACAATCCAATCCTGATGTGGAAAAAGGTCTGTTCAATGTTACATATCCAGTCTAGAATCTCACGATACCTACCTTTCTTAAATAACCCACATTTTCAACCGGGTATGCAATCTGCTCTTTTCTCTAACTGGAAATCCTTAGGCCTCCAGAACATTCACCAACTATTTCACCTCCAAAATAAATTTATTAAAACTTTCGATTCTCTTAAAAAGGACTTCCATATTCCCAATAAAAATTTTTTCGCTTACCTGCAAGCACGACACTTTGCTCTTGGGTTGATAAGCGACTTTGGTTGGGAATGGTCCTTAGGTATACTTGAGAACTGGATCTTATTAGCTAAGAATGGTTTGACATCCATTTCCTACATATACCAGAAACTGGCCTCTCTTAAAGGCCCAGAAATATTAGAAAACCTGCAGGCTAAGTGGACAAATACTCTATCAGAAAACTTAGGAGAAACTTCTGTAATTACCTTATCAATTCAAGCGATAGCTCGTGCTACCCTCTCCGCTACATGGAGGGAGACACATGTTAAATTATTATTTATAACATACTTTTCACCGGAGAAGGGAGCTAAATGCCGAAGTAAAACTTTTAATAAATGTCCAAAATGCTCCTATCCCTCCGCTAACCTTATTCACATGTTCTGGTACTGTCCAAAAATAAGGAATTGCTGGCAGAAAATACAATACTGGATGATCAATGGTCTAGGAATATCCTCATTGACATTATCCCCTCTAAATATAATTTTTCCGTTGGAAGAATTTGGCCTCCCTCGAGATAAACTTAAAATAGTTATTTTGATAATTCTCGCTGTCCGATACTTAATACTGAAGAAGTGGAAATCTCGAGTAACACCAAGTATATCAGAGATAAAGAATTGTTTGAAGAAACAATGCATAATAGAACAGCTAGATACTAATTTACAGAGTGATCAAGAAGTGGGGAATTTCTTCTCTAAATGGTCAGATTTCATCAAAACCCTACCCATAAGCGAAATTGAACATCTGATTTATCCCTTTAGAAATTCGGAGCTGGTTCTTCTGGGAATCTGGTAGATCCTTGCGAGTTAACTAATAATTAATTAAGGTCCTGATCTTTGTCTAATCAGTCTGTTTTTGCTTTTTCTCGTTCCCCTCTCCTTCTTGCCCTCCCCCCATTCCCTCCCCCTTTTTTTTTTTTTTTTTTTTTTTGTTTTGTTTTTGTTTTCTTGGTTGTTTAAGGAAAAGGATAATGGGCATCAGATAGACAGGTTTAAAGTATCATGCTGCATATTCGAGGAGAGATAAAATATATTTTATAGTTTTGACTAAGTTCTGTCACTATAAGAACTGATATTGATGTTTTTCTTTTTTTTTTCTTTAGTTTGTCTTCTCTTTTTTTTTCTCTTTTCATCCATCTATGCATGAAATTATGTTGTAATGAAATCTCTGATGCTTGTGAATAAAAATAAATTAAAAAAAAAAAAAAAAAATCATGTCATGAAAGAACATTTTTGGGTTTTATATCCCTTTAACCCTTTTATTACAGACCCAGCATTGATCTATATATTACAAGTTGCGCGGTATGGATTTTCTACGAGTGTAATGTTAATTGACTTGATATTACAAGTCGCGTGTTCTGTCTTTTCCGCGCACGATATGGTCTTTTCCGCAACAATCCATTCCGCACTCGAAGAACTGTAGTTATGTGTTTTGCAAAACAAAAAAGTTTCACAAAACACATCAAAAATACCTTACAAAGTACACTTACACCCATAAACTACACTATTAACCACTAAACTGCCATCCCCCCATATCGCAAACACTAAATAAAACTATTAATTACTAAACCTCCATCCCCCCACATCGCAAATGAGCTAAATACACTATTAACCCTTAAACCACCACCCCCACATTGCAAACACTAAATAACTAAACTAATAACTAAACCCCCTTACTTAACCCCAATTAAAATACACATAAATTAAATTAAAAATATACTAACGACCTTTAAAAAAATAAAAATTTACCTGTGGAAGAAACTTAAAATCTAAGCTTAAACTAAAAGAAACCTAACATTACTTGAAGAAAAAAATACAAAAAAATAAAAATCAAACATTACAAAAATAAACCTACATTACAAAAAATTAAAAAATCCTACCATTACCAAAAATGTAAAAAAAAAACTGCCATTAAAGAAAAAAAATGTATCCTTACAAAAAATAACGAAATTATCCAAAATAAAAAAACATTATTCCTATTCTAATACCCCTAAAAAAACACCCCAAAATAAAAAAACCCTAATCTACAAATAAACTAACAATAGCACTTAAAAGGGCCTTTTGTAGGGCATTGCACTAAAAGCTAACTCTTTTGCTTAAAAACAATTACCCCCTAACATTACAACCCCAACACCCCAAAATAAAAAAATCCTAACTAAAAAACACCTAATCTACCCATAGCCTCGAAACGGGCATTTGGATGGGCAGTCAGCTCTTTTTCTGCCCATTAAAATAAAAAAAGCCTTAATCTTAACAAAAAACAAACCACCCAAAAAAACAACAAAACACTAAGGGGCCTATTTATTAAGCTCCGTATGGCGCTTGATGCCCCGTGTTTCTGGCGAGCCTTCAGGCTCGCCAGAAACACAAGTTATGAAGCCGCGGTCTAAAGACTGCTGCTCCATAACCTGTCTGCCTGCTCTGAGTCGGCAGACAGACATCGTTGGAAATCAACCTGATCCAATGCGATCAGGTTGATTGACAACCCCTGCTAGCGGGCCGATTGGCTGCGAATCTGCAGGGGGCAGTATTGCACCAGCAGTTCACCAGAACTGCTGGTACAATGATAAATGCAGAGAGCGTATGCTGTCGGCATTTATCGATGTGCAGCGGACATGATCCGCAATATCGGATCATGTCCGCTCACATTATGATAAATAGGCCCCAATCACTAACCCCAAAATTGGTACTCACCAATGATGAAGGGCAGCGCTCCACCTTCATCCATGCGGCACTCTCATTGTCATCAATCGCAGAGCCATCTTCTTAAATCTTCATTCAGGCCACGGTCCATCTGCTATCTTCATCCCGGTGGTGGCTGACGTTGGTGGTCCTGCTTCAGACCGGCATGTTAATTCTCTGCTTAGATAAGAGTTTTCTCTAACCGCTTCAATTTTCTGTATGAGGGGCAGGTAGGCACCTCAGTAAAAGTGCTGAGGTGTAGAGGGGCATATTTATAATATATACATTGTTATATATCTTATAACATCTATTATAATGAGAAAAAAAAATATTCAAAAAAAAAATTATTCAGCCATTTGTTTGCTGTATTTAGAACAAATATCCTTGCAGAACACAGTTTCTTCGGTAAATATTGTCTCTTAAAGAGACAGTATACAAAATATATATATTTTTTTTGGTGTTGGTTTGTTTTTCTGCATTATGGATCAGGATGCTGTTACCATTGATAAATGTCCAATCTGCATGGATAGTCA
The DNA here is from genome assembly GCF_027579735.1 of Bombina bombina. Taxonomy (NCBI): domain Eukaryota; kingdom Metazoa; phylum Chordata; class Amphibia; order Anura; family Bombinatoridae; genus Bombina; species Bombina bombina. Next base: position 121,905,704 of record NC_069504.1, on the reverse strand, counting down.
AATTGTACCTCCATTGCCTTTTTTGTTCCTCATGTATAGACACATCATTAATAAATAAAGATAATATTTTTGTTTCTGAGCCAACAGTCTCTCAGGGTGATGCTGTTCAGGCAATGCCACAGTCTTATCCTCAGACGTCCCAAGCCTTAATGTTGTCACATGCAGTGCCCTGCGGTTCCTCTCCATCTCCTGGAGGAATCTATTTGCAAGAAGAGATTGCTGCCCAGGTATCGTCTGCGGCTTTAGCTGCCATTCGCAAACTTCAGGGTAAACGCAAGAGGAAGTTCCGAGATTCAGATTCTAAGGTTGCTGTTTCGACTTCTGCTACCTAGGTTGCCCTTTCTCATAAGTCTGATGAGGAAGATACGTCAGTAGCCTCTGAGGGTGAAATTTCAGATGCAGACAGCATATTTCCTTCATCTGATGCTGAAGTTTTGTCCTTCATATTTAAGCTTTACCACCTATGTGTACTGTTAAAAGAGGTTTTAGCTACACTTGATGACTCAGATATTCCTACTGCTGTCATCCCTAGGAAATCTGAAAAGCTAAATAAATACTTTGATGTTCCCTCCTCGGTGGTGGTCTTTCCTGTTCCAGACCGTGCCACAGATATTATAGTAAAGGAATGGGAGAGGCCTGGGATTCCTTTTTCTCCTCTAATTTTTTAAAAAAATGTTTCATATTGCTGACTCCATCAAGAATTCTTGGCAAACAGTGCCTAAAGTAGAAGGTGCCATTTCTGGCTAAGAGAATGACTATTCAAATTGAGGACAGTTGTTCTTTTAAATACCCAATGGACAAAAAGTTGGAGGCTTATTTAAAGAAAATGTATGTTCATCAAGGTCTTCGATGGCAACCTACTGTGTGTATTGCCACTGTGACAAGTGTTGCAGCCTATTGGTTCGATGCCTTGTCTGAATCTCTTCAGGTTGAGACTCCTTTAGAGGAAATCCAAGATAGGATTAAGGCTCTTAAGTTCACAAATTCCTTTATTACTGACGCTACCTTGCAGGCCATTAAGTTGTGTGCTAAGTTTTCTGGTTTTGCTGATATAGCGCAAAGAGCATTGTGGTTGAAATCTTGGTCAGCGGAAGTTTCCTCCAAATCTAAGCTGCTGGCGATTCCTTACAAGGGTAAGACCTTGTTTGGACCCGGCCTAAATGAAATTATCTCTGATATTAGGGGAAGAAAAGGATCTTTCCTACCACAAGATAAGGGGATTGAGATGTTACAAGGTGATCAAGCCCTAGGACGGGGCAATCTATACCTATAGCTCTGAACAATTGGAATGAAGGCTAAGGTATAATGAGATATGAAAAATAAACGGATGTGTGGATAATAAAATAAAACAATTTAATACAATATAATGAACTAAAAGCATGGATCCATGCACAACAAAAAAATTACAATGCTATAAAATGTTATAAAATCACAAAAGGATTCCCCAATGTGATACCCAGGGCAGCGGATGTTAATTCCGCTAGCCTTGTTATATGCACCTGGAAATCCTATATATACTTTAACTTAATGTCTTGACTTATTCTGGTGTGACTGAACTCCTCTTAAAGTTGAGTAACAGCAGGATATGTGAAGAAATTCATATACTTCCTGAAGATTATACTGAAGAATATATTAAACACAACAATAGCAATTGCAAATTGAAATGACACACCCTAAGGTGAACTGTGTAAAAGATGTGGTCAAAAAGAATATGTTATCAAAAAATGTGTCCAATAGATATGAATCGAATGTGTCCAATGAAAATAAATCAACTTTTGTGAAGAAAAACTTAGTGATGAAAAAATTCCTTCAAGTGATAATGAAAATTATAACATAATGATGATGAAAAAAAATACTTAAATTGTCAAAGGTGTTTGAAATGTCAATGGTGTTGAAAAAATGTGTTACAAATATAAAGTCTGTGGGAATCAGAAATACCACTATATAAAAATAGAAATAAAAATAAATCCAAACTTGATTCTATGTGATAATCAGTCAGATAAATCCAATTCTTTGATGGTCTAAAAAAATTCTTCTTTGGGTCCTCCTAAATAAAAATAAAGAAAAAGGCCTTACAACAGGCCGAAACGCGTTGACTTTGACCTGGTAAGCTTATTTTCTACACACTGAAAACAATCTGCACTATTGTATTTATTTTTATTTAGGAGGACCCAAATAACAATTTTTTTAGACCAGTCTAGTTTTTTTTATCCTAGGGCAAAAATGCTCCTTTGCCACATGTAACCGTGGAAATAAGGGAAAATAGAATAATCTTTTTCGATCTTTTTGCTGGTCCAAGAAACAAGGTTCATATTCCTTTCAACAAGTAGATTTTTCCAAGTCCCACTGGATTCCAAAGCCAGTCTGGAACAAGACTAAGTAGACCAAAAAATCTGCTTTCAAAAATAAGTCAGCATGAAGATGGGGCACCCAATTCAGATTCTTCTCTGGTAGCCTTTTTCGGGAGAAATAGTCCTGATCTGTTCAGGATCCTTGGATGATAGATATTGTGACCCAAGGTTACAGAATAGGATTTTAGTCACATCCTCCTTGAGAGGTTAATTTTTTCACAAAAAGACCCGCAAAGAAAACAGCGTTTCTTCAATGTGTGCAAGATCTGGAGGACATGGGAATCATTGTCCCAGTCATGGTAGCAGATTGGGGAAGGGTTTTTATTCCAATATGTTCATTGTTCCTAAGAAGTAGGGCAAGTTTAGGCCCATCCTATAGCTAAAGACTCTAAACAAGTTGTTAAGAGTCCGTTCCTTCAACATGGTGACCATCAGATCCATGTTGCCTCTAGTACTTAAGGTTCAGTTCATGACAGCAGTAGACTTGAATGATGCTTATCTGCACATACAATGCACAAGGAATATATTCCGTTTCTTCATTTTACATTTCTGGACAAACACTATCAATTTATAGTTCTTCCCTTTGGTCTTGCCACTGTTCTCAGTATCTTCACAAAGGGGTCTCATCTCTCAGTGGTCAGGGCTCAAGGTATAGCCGTTGCTCCATACCTTGATAATATATTGGTTCAGACTCCATCTTTAGCAACTGGTCACACAGATAAATTACTTTGGTTTCTTCGCAGTCATGGATGGAAGGCCAATGTGGCCACAAGTTCTCTCACTTCTTGAAGTGTGTCCTGTCTGACTCAGTAGTTATGAGAATATTTTTAACAGACCAACACAAGCTCAATTTCCAATTAGCCTGTCGAAATCTACAAGCTCTTTCTCATCCTACTATCGCTCAGTGCATGAAGGATGTGGGTCTTATGTTGGCAGCATCAGATGCCATACGAACTCAGAAGTGCTCCTCCCTAGGGTCATATTAATTTGCATAAGAACACATAAGCGCTCTACCAGGAATGAACAGCTCATCAGCTAGTTCTATGGCAATTTACCACCCAGGAGCAGCCTCTTTTAGACCAGTGTGCTTTTCACAGAGAAAAACTTTCCTGAAGTATATCAGTCTGATCCCGCCAAGTAAGGTCAGTCCAGCCCTGAAATACCAGGCAATTCTCCTCTGAACAAGGAACATGACAACCCCAGATGATCGTTTCAGCCTCCTATGGGCCTCGTCAGTGAGGTGCAGCCACATTCCTCTAAGCACAGGCCGAAAAGTACATCTGCTTTTCCGGTTTCTCTGTGAAAGGCACATGTTGAGGCCCCTTCTTGGGTGGTAACCGGCCATAGAACAAGCTATTATGCTGTTGTTCGTGTCCAGGTTGAGCACTTCTCTGTTTTTATTTATGCAAATTATGACCCTGAGAGAAGTCTCCCTAAGGGTGATGCAGGAAGCCAGGCGTGGATCCATTGCTCAGAGTGCCTAGAGGGATATTGCTGCACCTCACTGAGGTAGGCCGAAACGTACATCTGGTGTTTTGCCGTTTCTCTCGTTCAGAGAGGGATTGCTTGGCATTTCGGGGATCGACTGCACTGTTAATTTATGCTTATCTGTTAAATAAATTTCTTTCTCTATGGTGAGAGTCCACAAACCCACCCAAAAAAAAATTGATAGTCCTAGTTTGCACCTTTACCATATTATCTTTCTTACTTCTTTCCTATCCTTGGCTATACGCACTACTGGGAAGGAGAGGGAGGTAGGAGGGATAAGAGTAACGATCTCAAGGACTCTCACCACCAAGAAAGAAATTAATTTATCAGGTAAGAATATATTATGTTTTAATTCAGAATATTTTTTCACCAAACTGTTGTTTTGAGAGCTTAATTTCTTCATTAATCTTGGGTATTTTTACTACAAATGCTAACCTGCTGGGTTGTTCATCTGATGTGGCTAAAATATTGTTTATCTGATATTTTCTCTAAGAGTAGACTTTTGGCTTTGCCATTTCAGGTGAAGCTCCTGCTTGGTCTGGGGTACACTCTATTATTTACACTGTTACCAGTAACAAATGTGCTTTCCTGCCTCACAATAAGTGAAGTAATTCCTAGAATCTGCCCATGGGATGTTTTCATCAATTAAAGCAATTCAAAAGTTACAGGTCATCTAACGTTTCCTCCAGTGCTTCTGATTGTTCTTACAAGTCATCTTCGAAGCAGGAAAGATCTTGGAAAAAAGGCTATGCAGTTTTAAATAGCCACTTCCTCACTGGGCTTTGCTGATAATTTCAGAGGTCTACAAGGTGAGCTTTCATTCTCTAGAATGCTTTTTGATTTTTCAGGTCTTTTTAAGACCCTATTCATGGCAAGACTCTTCTTGCTTGTACAACAGATTTGTAAAGGAATAGTATGATTGACCCAGAAAGGACAGGTATTTTATTCCAATCTGTTAAAAAATCCAAAAATGGTGGAGAGACTTAGTTTCATTAAGGATCTCAAAACTTTATACAAATTCCTTCTTTTAATATGGACACCGTTTTTTTTCCCTTCTGGTATTGCAAACTTTACATCTTCAATCAATGTTGTATTCTTATCATGGTCTCTTTATTTGTCAACTTGTGGGAAACAGAATCCTGACTTGAGTTCCATAATTTCAGAATCCGCATCCTACCAGACATATAATTTCTCTGACTCTTCCAGAATCTCTCGGGTCTTTGCTTTTAAAGAGCTCTTTGATTCCTCAAACGTATGTTTCCTTTCAAAGTTAATTTCCATCTAATATGAGGAGAGTCCGTGACTTTATTCATTACTTGTGAGAAATACAGAACCTGGCCACCAGGAGGAGGCAAAGACACCCCAGCCAAAGGCTTAAATACCTCCCCCACTCCCCTTATCCCCCAGTCATTCTTTGCCTTTCGTCACAGGGGCGGGAGTCGCTACCTATTCGTGTGACTTTGTCAGAAATGATCGAGGTGGAGACTCCCCTCAATGAGATACGTGAAAGAATTAAGGCCCTAAGGGTAGCTAATTTGTTTATTTGTGATGCTAATATGCAGATTATTTGCTTGAATGCGAAGACATCAGGCTTTTCTGTTCTTGCCCGGAGGGCCCTGTTGTTGAAGTCGTGGTCTGCTGACATGATGTCTAAATCTTGATTGCTTTCCCTTCCATTTAAGGGAAAGATTCTTTTCGGTCCAGGCCTGGACTCTATCATATCCACGGTCACGGGGGGAAAGGGTGCCTTTCTACCGCAGGATAAGTAGAATAAACCTAAGGGTCCTAATTTTTGTCCCTTTTGTTTGGATAAGTCCCAACTACAGCAGCCTGCCGCGAAACTCGAGCAGTTCAAAGGATCTTGCAAAACACCAAAGTCTTGGAATAAAGCCAAGCAGAGCAAGAAGCCCACCGAGACAAAATTGGCATGAAGGGGTGGCCCCAATCCATCTCTGGATCTCGTAGGGGGCAAACTATATCTTTTCGTGGAGGCTTGGATAAGAGACGTACAGGATCCTTGGGTTCTGGAAGTTGTTGCCCAAGGTTACAGTATAGGTTTCAAAACTCATCCTCCCAGGGGCAGATTTCTCTTGTCAAATTTATCGTCAAAACCAGAGAAACGAGATGCCTTTCTAGAGTGCGTGAGGGATCTCTCCTCTAGGAGTAATTGTACCAGTACCTCTAGCAGAAAAGCGTCTAGGGTACTATTCAAACCTTTTTGTGGTACCAAAAAAGGAGGGCACGTTTCACCCGATTCTGGACCTAAAGTGCTTAAACAAGTTTCTGTCGGTGCCATCGTTCAAAATGGAGACGATAAGGTCTGTACTGCCCCTAGTTAAAAAGGGTCAGTTTATGACTACGATAGACTTGAAGGACGCTTACCTTCATGTGCCAATACAAAAGGATCTCTTCAGGTTCTTAAGGTTTGCCTTTCTGGATCAGCACTTCCAGTTTGTAGCTCTTCCCTTTGGACTGGCTACTGCTCCAAGAATCTTCACGAAGGTTCTGGGAGCTCTGCTCGTGGTGGCAAGATCCAGAGGGATAGCAGTAGCTCCTTATCTAGACGACATCCTGGTTCAGGCTCCGTGCTACCAGCTGGCCGAGAGCCATTCGAGAGCTCTTCTTCTTCTTCTTCTGCGATCTCATGGATGGAAGATAAACTCAGGAAATAATTATTTGGTTCCCAGTACCAAAGTGGAGTTTCTGGGCACGATAATAGACTCTTTAGCCATGAAAATATTCCTGACAGACCAGAGACTTTGCAAAATTGTCTACAGCTGTCTTGCCCTTCAATCCTCCTCAAGGCCATCAGTGGCCCGGTGCATGGAGGTGATTGGGCTCATGGTATCCACTATAGATGTCATTCCATTCGCCAGATTTCATCTCCGGCCTCTCCAGCTGTGCATGCTGAGGCAGTGGAACAGCAATCATTCGGACCTATACCAACTGATCTCTCTGGACAACGGGTCAAGGGAGTCTCTCTCTTAGTGGCTCGGTCCAGATCAGCTGTCCCAGGGGACATCCTTCCTCAGAACATCTTGGGAGATTGTGACTATGGACACGAGTCTCTCAGGTTGGGGAGCGGTTTGGGGTGCCAGGAAGGCACAGGGCAGGTGGAATCTGAAGGAGTCTCTTCTCCCGATCAACATCCTGGAATCTTCAACGCTCTGGGGGCTTGGCCCCTCCTGGGTTCATCCAAGTTCATCAGATTCCAGTCGGACAACTTACCTCAGTGGCTTACATCAACCATCAGGGGGGAAAGAGAAGCTCCCTAGCCATGAGGGAAGTATCTCGGATTCTGGAGAGGGTGGAGGCCCACGATTGCTTGCGATCCACATCCCTGGTGTGGACAACTGGGAAGCAGATTTTCTCAGCAGACAGTTGTTTCATCCGGGGGGAATGGTCTCTTCCCCCCGAAGCATTTGCGAAGATTTGCAACAGTTGGGGGATGCCGGAGATCTCATGGCGTCCAGACTCAACTTCAAGCTACCCAAATATGGGTCGTGGTCCAGGGATCCCCAAGCGGAACTGATAGATGCCTTAGCAGTGCCTTGGGGATTCAACCTAGTTTACATATTTCCTCTGTTACCATTTCTACCTTGTGTAGTGGCATGCATAAAACAGCAGTAAGTGTCAACTATTCTGATTGCTCTGTCATGGCCACAAAGGACATGGTTTGCGGATCTAGTGGGGATGTCATCGTCCCCTCCATGGAGGTTGCCCTGTCCCTGGGACCTGCTGGTACAGGGCCCCTTTGTGCATCAGAATCTAGTTTCTCTGAGGCTGACTGCGTGGAGATTGAACGCTTAGTCTTAGCCAGAAGAGGATTTTCTGAGAGGATGATTGATACTCTCATTCAATCCAGAAAGCTGGTCACCCATCGCATCTATCATAAGGTGTGGAGGACCTACTTACTGTGGTGTGAAACTCGTGAATATTCCTGGCATAAGGTCAGGGTATCCAGAATTCTTTCCTTCCTCCAGGATGATTTGGAGATGGGACTTGCCACCAGTTCCTTAAGGGGACAGATTTCGGCTCTATCTGTGTTTTTACACAAGAAGCTCGCCGAGCTCCCTGATATACAGTCTTTTGTTCAGGCTCTGTGCAGAATCTGGCCTGTGTTTAGACATTCTGCTCCTCCTTGGAGTTTGAATCTGGTTCTGAAGGTTTTGCAGGGGGCTCCGTTTGAGTCTATGCATTCTCTTGACATTAAGACTCTGTCTTGGAAGGTTCTTTTTCTACTGGCCATTGCTTCGGCACGCAGAGTGTCTGAATTAGCGGCCTTGCAATGTGAGCCTCCTTACTTGGTTTTCCATGCAGATAAGACTGTTCTTCACACTGGACTAGGATTTCTCCCTAAGGTTGTGTCTGATCGCAACATTAATCAGGATATTCTGGTTCCTTCCTTGTGTCCTAACCCTTCTTCTTTGAAGGAACGGTTACTTCATAATTTGGATGTAGTTTGAGCTTTGAAATTCTATCTTCAGGCTACGAAGAATTTCAGACAAACTTCAGCTTTGTTTGTTGTCTATTCGGGGAAGCGCAAGGGGCAGAAGGCTTGTTCCACTTCTCAATCCTTTTGGCTGAGGAGCATGATTCGCTTGGCTTATGAGACAGCGGAACATAAGCCTCCTCCAAAGATTACGACTCACTCAACTAGAGCTGTGGCTTCTTCTTGGGCCTTTAAGAATGGGGCCTCTATGGAACAGATTTGTAAGGCAGCTACCTGGTCCTCCTTACATACCTTTTCAAAGTTTTACAAATTTGACGTTTTTGCTTTGGCTGAAGCAACTTTTGTGAGAAAGGTTTTGCAGGCTGTGGTGCCCTCAGAATAGGGTCCGCCTCCTTTTTACTCTCCTGTTTTTTATTCAGTGTCCTCTAGAGCTTGGGTATTTTGCTACCCACAAGTAATGAATGAAGCCTTGGACTCTCCTCGTATTAGATGGCGAACCTACATTTCTTTTGTTTTTTCTTCTGGTACCACTTATACCCTGATATTTCTCCTACTGTTCCTTGTTCCCTCAGCAGAATGACTGGGGGATGAGGGGAGTGGGGGAGGTATTTAAGACTTTGACTGGGGTGTCTTTGCCTCCTCCTGGTGGCCAGGTTCTGTATTTCCCACAAGTAATGAATGAAGCCGTGGACTCTCCTCGTAACGATGGAAATGAAATTATCAAGTAAGCATAATTTATGTTTTTAGGGTCCAAGGTCCTTATGAGTGCAGTAGGGGTAGTGCTAATCTAAAGGCTGGTGGAAGAAGTCAGGGTTAGGCTGTAAGGGAGCTGTTGCTGTGGCTGGAGTCCAGAGATGGGTTGAACAGAGGAGGCTTAGTGTGGTGTATAGAGTGGCTATGGGCATAGTATGGACACTATTTTTTTTTTATTCTGGTTGTGCAAACTTTACATCTTCAATCAATGTTATTCATATCATGGTCTCTGTATTTGACAACTTTTGGGAAACAGTTTCTTGACTTTTGAGTTCCATAATTTCAGAGCTATAATGCCTCCCACTCTTCCAGAATCACTCAGGTCTTTGCTTTCAAAGAGCTCTTTGATTCCTCAAACTCATGTTTCCTTTCTAGGTTCTTTTCAGGGTCCAAGGTCCTTACATGAGTGCAGTAGGGACAGTGCTAATCTGAATGCTGGTGGAAGAAGTCAGGGTTGGGCTGTAAGGGAGCCGTTACTGTGGCTGGAGTCCAGAGTTGGGCTGGACAGAGAAGGCTTAGTGTGGTGGATAGTGTGGCTATGGGCATCACTAAGTTTAGTGCACAAGAACTGCAGGCTTCTTCTTAAAAAAATGTCTGACTGTGGTACCTGCTCTAAAAGTAGTACTATTTGTAACCTCAATGTTGGAAGTGACCCAGCACTGGTTTTGGCATCATGACCTATAGGGAAAGTGTTAAAAGACCCCTGCTGACTCCAGTCAGGTGTTTGGTTATTCACAAGTCCTGGTGTTTTTATGTCTGATATACTTTTCTAGTTTTTACCCCTGATTACGTCCTGGTTTATGCTTCACATCTTATCTTTACCCAGCAGGATAGATAAAAATCCATTATTATTTTTATTTATTTTTTAATAGATTTTTTTAAATTTAAATCAGATTTTTTTTTTTTAAATCTAAAGGGACAATCTACTCTAGAATTTTTGTTGTTTAAAAAGATATATAATCCCTTTTTTACCCATTCCCCGTTTTGCATAACCAACATGGTTATATTAATATACCTTTTACCTCTGTGATTACCTTGTATCTAAGCCTCTGCAGACTGCTCTCTTATCTTAGTTCTTTTGACAGAAACGCATTTTAGGTAATCAGTGATGACTCCATACAAGTGAGCACAATGTTACCTACATAACACATATGAACTAGCACTGTCTAGCTTGTAAAAACTCAAAATGCTAAGCTAATGTAAGAGGCTGCCTTCAAATGCTTAAAAATTAGCATATGAGCCTACTTACCTAGGTTTAACTTTCAACAAAGAATACCAAAAGAACAAAGCAACTGGTTTTCACTATAAGATGTAATGGACTTTTAAATTATATACGTGTTAATGTAATGTATTGATTTATACTTGCTGGCATATCCCATCTTTTGTCAAAAATGGTTCTTCAAGTAAGAGGTGTTAGACTCTGTTTTGTGACCTGTTGATATGGTATATTGGTTTTGTTCACCTGCATGAGGTCATAAGGGGTGTCACTCTCTCACCTGCAAAGTTTTCTATTGGAACATATTGATTTAAATAGGTATCGGTTGTTTGTATAATCACAGTCTGAGGAAACAGCGTTGATCACCAAGAAACGCGTCACTGTTTTAATGGCATTTGTTTTTATTCAATAAATGTTTTTATCGCTACCTGATCCTTTGTTAATTTTATTACCATCTTCACATCTGTTTGGATCTCGGCCGGGGTCTACTATCCTGAGGATTGGGTTACTGCAGCTACACGGCTTAGACCAAGCAGGTTACGATTGGCTTTGATGATCTGTGGTGGGACCATTATTCTGAGAGTCTACTTGTCTGGAGAGTCGGGTGTCGAGTCAGCCGAGTGGCTCAGAAGCCTTGGCTTGCCCCATTTGCACTACAGTGTGCATCACCCCATGTAAGTTATTTACTTTATATCTTCTGTTGTTCAGTTACCCTGATGGAACTACACTTAGAGGCGCCTCTGTTAGTTTTCCTTCTCAGGAATTCGATTTTCTAAAAGAAAAAGGCAAATTTGATGATAAAAGTAATTTGGAAATTTGTTAAAAATTGCATGGCCTATCTGAATCATGAAAGTTTAATTCTGACTAGACTGTCGCTTTAATTAAATCAATCAATTTACAATGCCACCCTTTCGCCAGAGTTTTCCGTAAGATTATTTTGAGCATTTTTTCTATCTAGAAGATATCACATATTCTTGGTTTTGTAGTTCTCAAAATTAGTATTTTGTGTCTGCAGAGATAACATGCCTCTTCTTTACAACAACATTTTTATAAATTAAACATACAGGGTTGAGATAGTGACCTAAAGCGTTAACTGCACGTCGGGTTACACTCTCATTATAGGCTAGATTGCTAAGGTAAATATTTTTTGTGCAAGCAAAAACATTAACACGAAAAGTGCAAACATCCCAAGCAGAGTTTTCTTGTGCACGCGCATGTGTTCCCCCATAGAAATCAATGTAGACAAAAAAGTTGAAAAAAGCTAACACCCTACCATAAGCCCATAGCCTAATAACCCCTAATCCGCCATCCCACCTCATCGCAAAGTATCTAAATAAACTATTAACCCCTAAACCACCATCCCTCACATTGCAAAGTATCTAAATAAACTAATAACCCCTAAACCGCCATCCCCAACAACACGTTTATAAACTGACCTCTAAACCCTCTAACCTAACACCCCCTAACTTAACCCCTTTATGACCAAGGACATACCAGGTACGTCCTGCAAAAACTGTCAGTTAGTGACAATGGACTTACCTGGTACGTCCTTAGTCTAAGTGAGCGTTGGAAGCGATTGCGATCGCTTCCAGCAGCTTTCAGGGTATTGCAGTGATGCCTCGATATTGAGGCATCCTGCAATACCCTTTTTAAAGCTTTGGCCCTCTCTGCACTGGTAGCGATGGTGCCGATCGTTGGTGGGAGCTTAGCAGGGAGGCGGGTGGGCGGCCCATCGCTACCCGGCATCCGGTTCCTGTTTGTGCAATGTGCACGCCGGGAGCTTTCAGGGGGGCCTGCGGGGGTGTGCACCTGCAGCAACTACTGACACCAATGAATGTTCAAGTCACGTAAAACATCTCTCCGTTATGAACAGCGCACCATGCCTTCACTTAAACATACACCATTTCTATGGATGTAGTAATCTAGCCCCCCACACTAGTAAATCAGAAATAAACAAAAACTGACTTACTGCTGTACGCTCAGTCTCTCGTTTAGCTGCGGGCTGGCCTCCAATCCATCCATCTTCGTTTAAGCTTCTCTTCTGACTCCTTCCAACAGCACTCGCTTCCGGCAGCGTCTCCACAATGAAAATAGCTCCACCTGCTCTCCACTGAAAAAAGCCACTCACTTGCAAACCGCAAAAGGGATTCCCCAATCCTTCCGTAGTACAATAAAAAAAACTTGATAGCGAGGCAGTGAGTGTAAAATGTTTAAAAAGTAACTTTCTCTTGTAAGGTGTATCCAGTCCTCGGGTTCATCCATTACTTGTGGGATATTCTCCTTCCCAACAGGAAGTTGCAAGAGGACACCCACAGCAGAGCTGTCTATATAGCTCCTTCCATAACTCCCACCTCCAGTCATTCTCTTGCAACTCTCGACAAGGGCAGTATCAAGAGATAAGTGGTGACTTAGTGTAGTGTTATCTTCAATCAAAAGTTTGTTATTTTTAAATGGTACCGGCGTTGTACTGTTTTACTCTCAGGCAGAAATTAGATGAAGAATTCTGCCTGGAGGTTGATGATCTTAGCGGTTTGTAACTAAGGTCCATTGCTGTTCTCACACATAACTCAAGAGTATGGAAGAAAGCTTCAGTTGGGGGAACGGTCTGCAGATTACCTGCTTTGAGGTATGTTCAGTATTTTTATTTCTAGAGAGATGAAATAAGTTCTAGAAAATGCTGACAGAGCCTTGTGTATTTGAGGTAAGCCTGATGCAGTGATTTAACAGCGACTGGGATCATGCTTACAAAACAGGGTAATACTCATGTTAATAATATTCAGTGTCAAAACGTTTACATGTTTTCATAAATAGAACGTTTTTCTCTGAGGGAGATAAATCTTTATTTGGGGCCTAGTTTTCCACATGGCTAGTCAGATACTCCTAGGAGTATTTTCTTAAGGCCCCTCTGACATCCAGTACATAGTGGGAGGGGCCTATTTTAGCGCTATTGCTGCGCAGTTTTAATTCAGACTGAGACATCCAGCTTCCCTAGAGGAGTCCTTTGGCATCTGAGGACCATTATAAGGGGTTTATTCCTTCACCAAATTATATTTGAGGGCAGGTAGGAGCCTCAGCAGAGCTGTGGCAGTTGCTCAACTATTTTTTACCAGTGGTTGACGTTTTTGAATCCGGTTTGGGGGCTAAGGGGTTAATCATCCATTTACAAGTGGGTGCAATGTTGCTTTAGTCCCTTACACACACTGTAAAAATTTCGAAGACTTTACTATATTTTTACACCCTTTTGCAGTTTAAGTGCTAGTTTTTTTCTCTTAAAGGCACAGTAACGTTTTTGTTTAATTACTGTTTCACCTTTATTAAAGTGTTTTCCAAGCTAGCTTGTCTCATTGCTAGTCTGTTAAACATGTCTGACATAGAGGAAACTCCTTGTTCAATATGTTTGGAAGCCATGGTGGAACCCCCTCTTAGAATGTGTACCAAATGGACTGAAATTTCTATAAACTATAAAGACCATATTATGGCGCTTAAAGAATTATCTCCAGAGGATTCTCTGACTGAAAAAAGGGAGATTATGCCATCTAGCTCTCCCCATGTGTCAGAACCTATAACTCCCGCTCAAGTGACGCCAAGTACATCTAGCGCGTCTAATTCTTTTAACTTACAGGACATAGCGGCAGTTATGACTAATACCCTTACAGAGGTATTGTCCAAACTGCCAGGGTTACAAGGAAAGTGAGACAGCTCTGGGGCCAGAACTAACACAGAGCTTTCTGACGCTTTAATACCTGTGTCCGATATACCCTCACAATACTCAGAAGCTGAGGCAGGAGAGCTTCTATCTGTGGGGGACATTTCAGATTCAGGGAAGGCGTTTCTTCAGTCTGATTATGAAATGACAGCGTTTAAATTTAAGCTTGAACACCTCCGCCTATTGCTTAGGGAGGTTTTAGCGACTCTGGATGACTGTGAACCCATTGTAGTTCCAGAGAAATTGTGTAAGATGGACAAGTACTTTGCAGTGCCTGTTTACACTGATGTTTTTCCAGTCCCTAAGAGGTTTTCGGAAATTATTACTAAGGAATGGGATAGACCAGGTGTGCCGTTCTCTCCCCCTCCTGCTTTTAAAAAGATGTTTCCCATAGATGCCGCCATACGGGACTCGTGGCAGACGGTCCCTAAGGTGGAGGGAGCAGTCTCTACCCTAGCAAAGCGTACAACTATCCCCGTCGTGGACAGTTGTGCTTTCCTAGATCCTATGGATAAAAAATTGGAGGGTCTCCTTAAGAAAATTTTTATACATCAAGGTTTTATTCTCCAGCCTCTTGCATGCATTGCCCCAGTTACTGCTGCAGCGGCTTTCTGGTTCAAGTCTCTTGAGGAGGCTCTACAGGTGGAGACCCCGTTAGATGATATTTTAGACAGGATTAAAGCTCTTAAGTTAGCTAATTATTTTATTTCTGATGCCGTTTTTCATTTAGCCAAGCTGACGGCTAAGAATTCAGGTTTTGCCATTCTGGCGCGCAGGGCGCTATGACTTAAGTCCTGGTCAGCAGACGTTACTTCAAAGTCTAAGCTTCTTAACATCCCCTTCAAGGGACAGACCCTATTCGGGCCTGGTCTGAAGGAGATCATCTCTGACATTACTGGAGGAAAGGGTCATGCCCTTCCTCAGGATAGGTCCAGCAAATTAAGGACCAAGCAGAATAATTTTCGTTCCTTTCGAAACTTCAAGGGTGGCGCAGCTTCGGTTTCCTCTAATGCAAAACAAGAGGGAAATTTCACCCAGTCCAAACCAGTCTGGAGACCTAACCAGACTTGGAACAAAGGGAAGCTGGCCAAGAAGCCAGCTGCTGCCTCTAAGACAGCATGAAGGGGTATCCCCCGATCCGGGACCGGATCTAGTAGGGGGCAGACTTTCTCTCTTCGCCCAGGCTTGGGCAAGAGACGTCCAGGATCCCTGGGCACTAGAGATTGTTTCCCAGGGTTATCTTCTGGAATTCAAAGGTTCATCTCCAAAGGGGAGATTTCATCTCTCACAATTATCTGCAAACCAGATAAAGAGAGAGGCATTCTTACGTTGTGTTCAAGACCTACTGGTTATGGGAGTGATCCACCCAGTTCCAAGAGAGGAACAGGGGCAGGGTTTCTATTCAAACCTGTTTATAGTTCCCAAAAAAGAGGGAACTTTCAGACCAATCTTGGATCTCAAAATCCTAAACAAATTTCTCAGGGTCCCATCCTTCAAAATGGAGACAATTCGAACCATCCTCCCTATGATCCAGGAGGGTCAATATATGACTACCGTGGACTTAAAGGATGCTTATCTACACATTCCGATTCACATAGAGCATCATCAGTCCCTAAGGTTCGCCTTCCTAGACAGGCATTACCAGTTTGTGGCTCTTCCCTTCGGGTTAGCCACGGCGCCATTCTGATTCAGGCATCGACTTTTCAAATCGCCAAGTCCGATACGGACATTGTTCTGGCCTTTCTGAGGTCTCATGGGTCGAAAGTGAACAGAGAAAAGAGTTCTCTTTCTCCCTCCACAAGAGTTTCCTTCCTAGGAACTCTGATAGATTCAGTAGAAATGAAGATTTTTCTGACGGAGGTCAGGATATCAAAGCTTCTAACTTCCTGCCGTGTTCTTCATTCCATTTCTCGGCCGTCAGTGGCTCAGTGTATGGAAATGATCGGCCTAATGGTAGCGGCAATGGACATAGTTCCGTTTGCCCACCTACATCTCAGACCACTGCAACTTTGCATGCTCAATCAGTGGAATGGGGACTACACAGATGTGTCTCCTCTGTTAAATCTGGATCAAGAGACCAGGGATTCTCTTCTCTGGTGGTTATCTTGGGTCCACCTGTCCAGGGGAATGAGTTTCCGCAGACCAGAGTGGACTATAGTGACAACAGATGCCAGCCTTCTGGGCTGGGGTGCGGTCTGGAACTCCCTGAAGACTCAGGGTTCGTGGACTCGGGAGGAAGCCCTCCTTCCGATAAACATTCTGGAACTCAGAGCGATATTCTATGCTCTTCAGGCTTGGCCTCAGCTAGCTGCGGTCAAGTTCATCGGATTTCAGTCGGACAATATCACGACTGTAGCCTATATCAACCATCAGGGGGGAACAAGGAGTCCCCTGGCAATGATGGAAGTTTCCAAAATAATTCTATGGGTGGAGGTTCACTCTTACCATCTATCTTCTATCCATATCCCAGGAGTAGAGAACTGGGAGGCGGACTTTCTAAGTCGGCAGACTTTTCATCCGGGGGAGTGGGAGCTCCATCCGGAGGTATTTGCCCAGCTGATTCAATTAGGGGGCAAACCAGAACTGGATCTGATGCCGTCCCGTCAGAACGCCAAGCTTCCTCGTTACGGGTCCAGGTCAAGGGATCCCCAGGCAACGCTGATAGATGCTCTAGCAGTGCCCTGGTCCTTCAGCCTGGCTTATGTGTTTCCACCGTTTCCTCTCCTCCCTCGTCTGATTGCCAAGATCAAGCAGGAGAGAGCTTCAGTGATTTTGATAGCACCTGCGTGGCCACGCAGGACTTGGTATGCAGATCTGGTGGACATGTCATCCTTTCCACCATGGACTCTGCCGCTGAGGCAGGACCTTCTACTCCAAGGTCCATTCAAACTAGTTTCTCTGCGTCTGACTGCTTGGAGATTGAACGTTTGATTTTATTAAAACGTGGTTTCTGCGAGTCGGTCATTGATACCTTGATTCAGGCTCGAAAGCCTGTCACCAGGAAAATCTATCATAGGATATGGTGTAAATATCTTCATTGGTGTGAATCCAATGGTTACTCGTGGAGTAAGGTCAGGATTCCCAGGATACTATCTTTTCTCCAAGAAGGATTGGAAAAGGGATTATCGGCTAGTTCCTTAAAGAGACAGATTTCTGCTCTGTCTATTCTTTTGCACAAGTGCCTGGCTGATGTTCCAGACGTTCAGGCGTTTTGTCAGGCTTTGGTTAGAATCAGGCCTACCTGTTGCTCCGCCATGGAGTTTAAATTTAGTTCTTAAGGTTCTTCAAGGGGTTCCATTTGAACCCTTGCATTCCATAGATATCAAGGTTTTATCTTGGAAAGTTCTGTTTTTAGTAGCTATCTTTTTGGCTCGAAGAGTTTCAGAGTTATCTGCCTTGCAGTGTGATTCCCCTTATCTGATCTTCCATGCAGATAAGGTAGTTTTGTGTACCAAACCTGGGTTTCTTCCTAAGGTAGTATCTAATAGGAATATCAATCAGGGAATTGTTGTTCTGTCACTGTGTCCTAATCCTTCTTCAAAGAAGGAACGTCTGTTACACAATCTTGACGTGGTTCGTGCTTTAAAGTTTTATTTGCAAGCTACTAAGGATTTTCGTCAAACATCTGCATTGTTTGTTGTCTACTCTGGAAAGAGGAGAGGCCAAAAGGCTTCGGCAACTTCTCTTTCTTTTTGGCTAAGAAGCATAATTCGTTTAGCTTATGAGACTGCTGGCCAGCAGCCTCCTGAAAGAATTACAGCTCATTCTACTAGAGCGGTAGCTTCCACATGGGCTTTTAAACATGAGGCCTCTGTTGAACAGATTTGTAAGGCGGCAACTTGGTCTTCGCTTCATATTTTTTCTAAATTCTACAAATTTGATACTTTTGCTTCCTCGGAGGCTGTTTTTGGGAGAAAGGTCTTACAGGCAGTGGTGCCTTCTGTTTAAGTACCTGCCTTGTCCCTCCCTTCATCCGTGTCCTAAAGCTTTGGTATTGGTATCCCACAAGTAATGGATGAACACGTGGACTGGATACACCTTACAAGAGAAAACAAAATTTATGCTTACCTGATAAATTTCTTTCTCTTGTGGTGTATCCAGTCCACGGCCTGCCCTGTCACTTTAAGGCAGGTGTTTTTTTTTTTTTTTTTTAAACTACAGTCACCACTGCACCCTATAGTTTCTCCTTTTTCTTACTTGTCTTCGGTCGAATGACTGGAGGTGGGGGTTAGGGGAGGAGCTATATAGACAGCTCTGCTGTGGGTGTCCTCTTGTAACTTCCTGTTGGGAAGGAGAATATCCCACAAGTAATGGATAAACCCGTGGACTGGATACACCACAAGAGAAAGAAATTTATCAGGGAAGCATAAATTTTGTTTTTATTTATAACAATAAAATTCCATTCAATAGGATCAAGAGGCCAGTGCAGCACCGATCTTACGCGCTTCAGCTTGAGCCTTCCTCATAGACCGTGCTGCACTGACCATTACAGACTCATTTTATTCATGTGTGATCCCATGATGTCACTAAATACAAAAGATTAACCATTAATGCTCTTTATATTCTGTATGAAGACCATTATAAAACCCTATGCAAATATTTCTCACAGTGAATACCTGTGTAACAACTAAATTTATTTATAACTAACACATAATTATTAATATTCAAGAAACAATACGTGTATGTATGGACTATAAGGCAATATAAGTTAAAGCATAAACACAAATCCTCACTAAAATTTTAACGAGACAGTTAAGGTATATATCAAATATTGCCTGCAACTACATTAATGTGTCAGATTTACCTTGTTAAGAGCTCCATGTTAAATTTCAAGATTAGATATCTTATTGACAATGAATGTTCCATAAAGTGGGTGGAGGGAGAGGGAGGGGAGTAAAAATAAAGTTAAAAGGACCTGGGAGGGGGGTATTGAGGGGGGCAGCTACACTACAGAAAAATGTATAATTTTATAAAAAAAAACAAAAAAAAATTATTTTGGGGGGGGGGGGGCAAACTGGGTACTGGCAGACAGCTGCCAGTACCCAAGATGGTGGCAAATAGGTAGCGGGGGAGGGTTAGAGAGCTGTTTAGGGGGTGGTTTGGGGCTTAAGGGGGGTTTATCACAGCTGAAGAGATATTTAAAAAAAACAAAACAAAAAAAACAGCCTTTTAGTTTAGTACTGGCAGAGTTTCTGCCAGTACTTAAGATGGTGGTGACAATTGTGGAGTGGGGGAGGGAAGAGAGCTGTTTGGGAAGGATCGGGGGGTGGGATGTTGGTGGATAAATTCACCCACCAATAAACAATAGCTGTCTAGGGTCTGAACCAAAAATTGGCTGGCTCCTTAGCCTAGATGCCTTCTTATTCAAATAAAGATAGCAAAAGAACGAAGATTTTTTTTTTAATAGGAGTAAATTAGAAAGTTGCTTAAAACTGCATGCTCTATCTGAATCACAAAAGAAAAAAAATGGGTTCAGTGTCCCTTTAACCTAAATTAAAATACCACTTAATTAAAAAAAAATCCTAACTACCTTAAAATAAAAAAAACAACTGTAAAAACATCCTGGTGGCACTCCCTCTCTGAATCGGACAGCGGACAGCGGTGGTGCCGATTGTTTTGTGGGTTGGAGAGTAGGGAGGGAGGCGGGTGGGCGGCCTATCGCTGAAGGGGGCAGGAGTGGGTGGGACCGCTCGGCCATGCTACAGGGAATAAAAAAAATAAAAAAAATATCTGTCATTGAGGGGGAAGCAGGGAGTAGGGGCAATGAGGGGGGTCCCATGTGTGATCCATTAATGAAAACGGATCTAGGAGAGGGTGGGGGGGGGTAGGGTATTGAGGGGGGGGCAGCTACACTACAGAAAAAAATTGGGTTTTTATTATTTTATTTTTTTAAATTAGCCAAATTTGCAGCACACTGGGTACTGGCAGACAGCTGCCAGTACCTAAGATGAAGGCAAATAGGCAGAGGGGGGTTAGAGAGCTTTTTTGGAGGGGGATCAGGGAGGTTAGGGGGGAACCTACACTGCAGCAAATATATTTTTAAAAAATAAATATAAAAAAAACTCTTTCTGCCAGTACTTAAGATGGAGGTGACAATTCTGAGGTGGGGGACGGAAGAGAGCTGTTTGAGGGGGGTCAGAGAGGGATCATGGGATGTGTTAGGTGGGAGGCTGACCTCTACACTAAAGCTAAAATTAACCCTACAAGCTAATTAACTCCTTCACTGCTGGGCATAATCAGGCTGACCATATTGCAGCTTTAAAAAGGGACACACATGAAAAATACATATGTCAGGGTTCTTATATAAAACATTTCTTTAAACAGCCCTGAAAAGAGCCCTGACATATCTGTTTTTCATATGTGTCGCTTTTTAAAGCGGAAATATGGTCACCTTAGGCATAATACAAGTGTGGTGCACAGCGGCATTTAGAGGCCTTCTAATTACCAAAAAGCAATGCCAACGCCATATATGTCTGCTATTTCTGAACAGGAAACCCAGAGAAGCATTTACAACGATTTGTGTCATGGTTGCACAAGCTGTTTGTAAATAATTTCAGTGATAAACCTAAAATTGTGAAAAAGTTTTTTTGTTTTTTTTATTTGATCACATTTGACAGTGAAATGGTGGCAGGAAATATACCAAAATGGGCCTAGATCAATACTTTGGGTTGTCTACTAAAAAAATATATATATAGTTTTGATCGGTAGATATAAAAAAAGGCTCTATTTCTGTTTAAATTTAGTGATGGCAAAAATTCTAAAAATGCTATGGTCTTTTTGGGGAAGTTTTTGTCTGAAATTTAATTTGGGGTATTTTAATTTAGGCTAAGTTAGGGGTGTTTGGGGGTTTAGATGTTAGTTTATAACTTTTTGTTGTGTGGGGATGGTTGTTTAGGTGCTAATAGTTTATTTAGATACTTTGCGATGTGTGGGGATGGTGGTTTAGGGGTTAATAGTCTATTTAGATACTTTGTGATGTGGTGGGATTGGCGATTAGGGGTTAATAGTTACTTTTTTATGGCATGTGACAGTTTCCAAGCACAATACAGACTAATAATTTAAGATAGCTTCTTTATAATTATGAAGAACTGTAACTCAAAAGGCATTATGAAATAATAAAACAGTTTTATTTGCTTGTTGTCACAAAGTTGTAAAAACTCAAATAAATTTCACAGAACATGATTATAAATAAAAAATTACAATAAAACATAATAACAATAAATAACAAATGTAAAATCACAAAAATATAACAGTGCAATCTTTAATCTTGGGGAACAACACTATGGGCTAGATTACATTTGAATGGTAATCTTTACATGTCCAACTCCATTTAAGTCTATGGAGTTGGAAACGTAAACAAAGCATTGGCAAAGCTTACCAATCAAATGAAGTCTAAATCTAGTCCTATAATTGTAGGATGAGTGTTCATAGGAATTAACTTAATTTTTCCCATGAACACTCTTCCTGCAATTATATAAGCTAAGGATGTTCCTCAGAGCACAATATGCTTTGAACATAATTTTGCAAGATGAGAACTAGCAGTCCAACAGGCAATCTAGCAATTAGAATATTTTTTATTATTAATATATATATATATATATACAGTATATAATTATTAATATATATTATTATATGAAGTAAAATATTAGGATACAATAATACAAATAACAGCAATTTGTATTAGCAGAACAGAAGTGAACAATGTTTAGCTAAGTCTCCACTCCAGCTTAAAATGTAATGGGAACATGCAGTTTTAAAAAACGCCACAAGATGGCTCTGAAGACCTGGAGGCATTGGTTGAAGTATTGGAGCATTTGCACGAGTACAAATACTTATGCAAATACTCAGTATCGGCATTTATACTGATACTAGTATCAGTGCAACCCTACGAGAGAGAGAGAATGAGAGAGAGAATGAGAGAGAGAATGAGAATATGCATATGCACTCTCTGGATTTATAAATTCAAGTTTACTTTGTGACGTTTCAAGGCTTTCACCCCTTCTTAAGATATGGAGAGTCCACAACGTCATTCCAATTACTTGTGGGAATATCACTCCTGGCCAGCAGAAAGAGGCAAAAAGCACCACAGCAAAGCTGTTAAGTTTCACTCCCCTACCCATAATCCCCAGTCATTCTCTTTGCCTCTGTCAATGGAGGAGGTGAAGTTTGGTGTCTGAAGAAATGAATTCCTTTTTTTGGGTACTTTTCCCTGCAAGCAAGGATTTGGGTTTAGCTGAGTCCACATCAATCTTTTCAGTAGAATAGTGGTGGCTTTTAAGCAGTTAGGAAGTTGTGAGGTGGTCCTTTGTTTCATAACATATTGCTGCCCTTGTTATAGAAAGACAGAGTTGGTTACTCTGTTCTTTCTTTTTTCTACAGGTCTCTGTAAGTTGTATGTGTCCTTTAACGCCTTGTGAGGTATCTTCCTGCTGGACAGCTAGACTGCAGGTAAGTGCTTTTGTCTTCTAGGTGTTGGAGACTTGCACTTCAAAAAGAAATTTAATTTGCTGTATATGTGGACATTTTATAATCCTTTATACAGGATTCATTTAAGCAGTGAGCAGGCACACTATATGTATGTGACTAGAGACTTAGACTAACCTTCTTTATGGGCATGAAGGAGTTAATCTTATAATTGGGGCTTAATTATTAGTTTATTTAATCTAATTGTCTTGGACGTCTTTTGATTATAACTTTGGACTATGAACAAATGTTTATTGTCATTCCGGTGGACTAATTTACACTGGTACAGCATGAATACGATCAGAGTTTTCATGGGAGTACGGCAACTTAGACTGCAGTTGTCAGGTTGCCTGATATAATCGGCTGACTCGCGCGCTTTACTTAGTTGCACAGTGTTATTTCCAGCCGATCACATGACTGCCTCTCTTCCTCTCATAA
Source organism: Bombina bombina (assembly GCF_027579735.1). Lineage (NCBI taxonomy): Eukaryota > Metazoa > Chordata > Amphibia > Anura > Bombinatoridae > Bombina > Bombina bombina. The sequence continues at coordinate 121,882,836 of NC_069504.1, read as the reverse complement.
GATTTATCGGAGCGGCGTCGGCTGAGCTGTGAGTCCGGCAAGTTTTCTAATAGAAATAATCCTTTGCCTGTCAGGATTTTTCTTTTTGTCATTCTGGTGGAATAATTATATGGACATGGAACAAAGGTCTGTCCCTATGGACAAGTGTTTATTGTGTCTAGAGAACCAAATTGTGCTACCTATGCAATTTTGTACCCATATGTCTTGATATAACATTGAAATGTAAAGAAACTTTTTTTGTTTCTGATCCTAATGTTTCTCAGGATGATGCTGTCCAGGCTATGCCATAGTTTTCTCCTCAAACGTCTCAAGCCTCTATGGCGTCACATACAGTGCCCTGCAGTTCCTCTCATCCTTCTGGAGGAGTTTATTTACCTGCAGATTTTGCTGCACAGGTATCTTCTGCGGCATTATCTGCTTTTTCTATGTTGGAAACGAAAGAGGAAAATTAGATTTTCAGATAGTAAGGTTGCTGTTCCACCTTCTGCTACACAGCTTGCCCTCCCTCATAAGTGTGATGAGGAGGATATGTCGGTAGCCTCTGAGGGTGAAATCTCAGATTCGGACAGTATAATTCCTTCATCTGATACTGAAGAAGTAAACTTCAGGTTTAAGCTTGAAAACCTTCGTGTACTGTTAAAGGAGGTATTGCAAATATGAAAAAAACTGAAAAAGGCGCTCCAATGGTGCAGAAGATCACAACAATTGTTGGAAATGTTATCAATACATCACTCTACAGAATGATACTCACAAAAGCGGCGCACTATGTGGCAGTGCAAGTCAGGCAGGCTGGATAGATCAGAGCCCACAAGTTGGCTCACTCCAGATCGTGGATATACCAATGGTTGAAAAGTGGCGCACTATATTGCAGTGCAAGTCAAACAAGCTAGGTTAATATGAGCCCACCAGTTAGCTCACAGGTATCAGATCCACAGTTGAAATAAAAGTAAAAAAACACTCACAGTTTAGGATAAAAACCAAAATAACCTCTATGCATAGAGGACTATTTATTGGAGCAAAATAATATATTTAAAACTTGAATATAATCTGCAATGCATGAGGAAAGAGTGCCATAAGCACTTTGAAATGCGTTACAGATGATATTCAAGTTTTAAATCCGCAGGCAGCTCTGATAGATGCTCTGGCGGTTTCTTGGGTGTTCGGCCTAGCATACCTGTTTCCTCTATTTGCGCTCCTTCCACGAGCCATTGCTCATATCAAACAGGAGAGAGTGTCAGTAATTCTAATAGCTCCTGCATGACCTCGCAGGATCTGGTATGCAGACCTAGTGAAGATGTCATCTCGGCCACCTTGGAGGTTGCCTCTGAGGAAGGACCTTCTAACTCAGGATCCATTCTTCCATCCAAATCTCGTTTCTCTGAAGCTGACTGCTTGGAGATTGAACAATTATTTCTGGCTAAGCATAGATTTTCTGAGTCGGTCATTGAGACCATGCTACAGGCTCGCAAGCCTGTTAATCGTAGAATTTACCATAAGGTATGGCATAAATACCTACTTTTGGAGTAGGGTCAGGATTCCTAGAATCTTGTCCTTTCTCCAGGAAGGTCTAGAAAAAGGGTTGTCAGTCAGTTCTCTGAAAGGTCAGATTTCTGCATTATCTATTCTTTTACATTAGCGTCTGGAGAAGGTGCCAGATGTTCAATCTTTTTGTCAGACCCTGGTCAGAATCAGGCCTGTGTTTAAACCTGTTGCTCCTCCTTGGAGCCTTAACCTTGTTCTTAAAGTTTTGCAGCAGGCTCCTTTTGAGCCAATGCATTCCATAAATATTAAGTTGTTATCTTGGAAGGTTTTGTTTCTTGTTGCTATCTCTTCTGCTCAGAGAGTTTTGGAACTCTTGGCTTTGCAATGTGATTCGCCTTAACTTATCTTTCATGCGGATTAGGTGGTTCTTTGTACTAAATTGGGGTTTCTCACTAAAGTGGTTTTGTATAGAAATATTAATCAGGAAATTGTTGTTCCTTCTCTCTGTCCCAATCCTTCTCATAAGGAACGTCTGTTGCACAACTTGGATGTTGTGCGTGGTCTAAAATTCTACCTACAGGCTACTAAGGATTTTGCCAGTCTTCTGCCCTGTTTGTTTGTTTTTTTCTCAGGAAAGCGTAAGGGTCAGAAGGCTACTGCTACTTCTCTTTCCCTCTGGTTGAGAAGTATAATTTGTTTTGCTTATGAGACTGCTGGTCAGCAGCCTCCTGAGAAAATTACAGCTCATTCCGTGTCCTCTAGCTTGGGTATTGATTCTCACTAGTAATTGGAATGACATTGTGGACTCTCCATATCTTAGGAAAGAAAACAAAATTTATGCTTACCTGATAAATTTCTTTCTTTCCGGATATGGAGAGTCCACGACCCCACCCTTAATTAAGAAAGTTATTTTTTACTAAACCTCATGCACCTCTACACCTTTGTGTTATTCCTTTGTCTATTTCTCTTCGGTCGAATGACTGGGGATTATGGGTAGGAGCGTGACACAGCTTTGCTGTGGTGCTGTTTGCCTCCTCCTGCTGACTGAGTGATATTCCCACTAGTTATTGGAATGGCGTTGTGGACTCTCCATATCCGGAAAGAAAGAAATTTATCAGGTAACTATATATATATATATATATATATATATATATACACACAAATGTATCTCTGTGTTGAGCCCTTATAACTTTTTTGTGAAATTTATTATTTGAAAGTTCTTAAGTGCACACATGATCACCAAACAAGAATTACAAAGATGACTAGGTATAATTATCTTGACACTATCGAGACAAGGCAAAAATTAACACTTATTTGAAAGGATAATTCTGTTGATGTATGTATCAAAAAGACACTGGAAGCTTTTAAAGAAAACTGCATTAGACTTTACTTGTACAGATGCATCAGCAATATATGGAACATACCAAAGGACTTGTAAAACAATAGTCTGCACACACAGAGGAGGAAAAACACAATAGAGATCAAAGAACAACTTCCTTCCTGTATAAAAGAATGAACAAGATCACAGACATAAACAATCAGTAATCTAAACTGAACAGCGCCATCTACAGCATCAATGTTGTTCATACATATGGTATAGTACATGCTGTTGTATTTCCCAACACCCCTTCTCAACGGCATGTACATAATTACACTACATTCAGTTTCTTTTGAAGAAAACAATGCCGTTCCTTTGGCAACGGTTTTGTGAGTGCGTCTGCAGTCATCTCTTCCGATGGGCAGTATTGAATGTCAATAATACCTTGTTCTTGCATGTCCCTGAGTAAATGATATTTTACATCAATGTGCTTGGTTCGAGGATTCACTCTTTCTGATTGTGTCAACTTTATACACCCTTGGTTGTCTTCAAGAATTGGTATGGGTTTAGACACATCCAGTCCCATGTCTTGAAAAAGTTGACAAATCCAAATTGCTTCTTGACATGCATGTGCTGCTGCTATATATTCTGCTTCCATTGAAGAGAGTGCAACAGTTGCTTGTTTTCGACTGGACCAACTTATTGTTCCTTCTCCATACTGGAAGATGTAACCACTTGTAGATTTGCGGTCAGTGGTATCTCCGGCCCAATCAGCATCAACATATCCAATTAGTTTTGGGTTTGATGTTGCTGGCAGTCGCAGCTTCATCCGAATTGTTCCTTTTAGGTACTGTATCACCCTCTTTACTGCATTCCAGTCGCGTTGACATGGTGTCGCAACTTTTCTACAGAGTATACCTATTGCTGCGGCAATGTCTGGTCTTGTCACAGTGGCAATGTATAGCAATTTTCCAATTGCCCTGCGGTAATTGTCATTATTGGGCAACAAGTTTTCTATTCCGTTGTTTTTCAGGTAATCTGGTTCCATAGGTGTTTTCACCTCTTTTGCATCTTGCATGTGAAACTGCTCTAATATTTCTGTAATTTTCTGACTTTGGTTAAGAAGATAGCTTCCATCCTCTTCCCTTTCTATTTGGATTCCTAAATAATGAGTGATGTTCCCTAGTTCTTTAATCTCAAAGTTCTGTTTTAATATATGAACTATTTGGTCACAGTCCCCTTCTTGTTCAAAACAAGTTATGATGTCATCAACATAAATTTGGATGTATATCCATTTGTTTTCTTGATGCCTTGAATATAGACATGGATCTGCTTTGCTTCTTGAGAATCCTTGTTTCATGAGTACTTCATTCACTTTTTCATTCCACATTCTCGCAGCTTGCTTTAGTCCATAGATGCTCTTTTGAAGTTTGCATACAAGGTTCTGTTCCCTCTCAAATCCAGGTGGCTGTTCCATGTAGAGATCCTCCTTGATGTCTTCATATAGGAAAGCAGTTTTGACGTCCAGGTGCCTCACTTGCATTCCCTTTCCGGCTGCAATGCTAAGGAGCGCTCTGATGGTGGAGTGTTTTACAATTGGAGCAAAAGTTTCATCATAATCTTCTCCAAATATCTGTGAGTATCCCTTTGCAACTAATCTTGCCTTGTATCTGTGGATATTTCCTTCTGCATTGCATTTTACTTTAAAAGTCCATTTGCTTCCTATAGCTTTGCGACCGGGGGGGAGCTTAGTGAGTTTTATTTTCCTGAAGTGATTTTATTTCTTCTTCGGCTGCTTTTCTCCATTAGTTGGCTTCCCTTTTTGGCAATTTTTCTATATCTTCCCAGGATGTTGGTTCGAGTGTTTCATGTGTCTTAGCGATGTATGACAGCTTGCGGGGTGGTATACCTTTCGTCACCCGAGTCGATTTTCTGATTTCTGGTTGTTCAGTGGGTTCTATTGGTTTGTGAGTAGCTGTTTTTTCTATTGTGAGCTCCACTTCTTGCTCTGTCTCCTGTACAGCTTCACTTTGGTCAGCATCTCTTGCTGATTCAGTGGAGAGGTTCTCTTTATGGCTTTCGAGGGACATTTTTTCTGATGTTTGACTTTCATCAAAATAAACACTGCGGCTTATTGTGATCTTGTTGGTCTTTGGATGAAGAATTCTATAGCCTTTACTTTGTTCACTGTAGCCCATAAGAATGTCTTCTATGGCTGTGTTCTCTAATTTGGAGCGTTTCTCACTTGGAACATGGGCATATGCTTTACATCCAAACACTCTAATATGTCCCATACAAGGTTTTGATCCATTCCACATTTCATATGGGGTGTTCTCAATAGTTTTTGATGGTAGCCTGTTCTGTAAGTATGTTGCAGTCATTATTGTTTCACCCCAGTACTGGTTAGGTAAATTGGCGGCTGAAAGCATGCATCTTGCCATTTCTATGAGGGTGCGATTTTTCCTTTCTGCAACACCATTTTGCTCAGGAGTGTATGGTACAGTTGTTTGGTGTATAATGCCTTGTTTCTTCATGTATGACTCCACTTCCTTACTCATATATTCCCCTCCGTTGTCGGTACGTATAGTTCCTGGTTTCCGTTGAAATTTATTGCTGAATGTAGCTATAAATTCTTGAAGTTTCTCTGATGTCTCACTTTTGTGCTTCATCAGATATGTTGTTGTGTACCTGGAATAATCGTCAATGAAAGTCAGTAAATATCTGTTCCCGCCGGGTGTGGGAGTTTTCATTGGTCCACACACATCACTGTGTATGAGTTCCATGGGGTGAGTGGTTTTTCTTTGACTGGCTTGTGGAAGTGGGGTACTTGTGGCCTTTGCTTTGATACAACATGTGCACTTCATGAGCATGTCACAAGGCAAAATTATCATGTCTTCTGATAAACCTTCCTTTGCAAGTTCCTTTATGGCCTCTGGGTTTCGATGCCCTAATCGCCTGTGCCACAGGTGGATACATTTGTTGTGTGGATTATGAATGGCTGTTTTGGCTTGCTTCCTTTCAGTGATAAGTTTGTACAGGTGTTCGTTCAATCTTCCTTTTGCTAGGATTTGTTTCCTGTTTCGAATTGTGCATTCATTGCCTTGGAACTGAACTGTGAGTCCATTGTTAGCAAGAGTTTTCACTGATAGGAGGCTTCCTTCTAAACTTGGGACATAGAGAACATTCTTTACTAGAATGCTTTGCTTACCTCCTGATGGTGTGATGCAAGTCAGAAACCCTTGACCATTACCTTCAGCTGTAATACTTTTCCCATTTGCTAGGAAGACTTTATCTTTAGTATTGAAATCAATTTCTGTGAAGAATGTCTCGTCACTTGTCATGTGACTAGTTGCCCCTGAGTCAATGCACCAACCGTGTGGTGTACTATTCTGAGTCACTTTAAAACTGCCGCTCCATGATGCAGCTGCAGTTTGCTTTGTGGCTGCCTTAGCTCTTTCTCTTGTAGGTGGTTCTAACCTTCGCTGTTCAGCTTTCCAGATTGAGCAGTTCTTTTTCAGGTGACCAACCTTTTTGCAGCGAAAACACATTCTGGTTTCTTTGTTTTGTTTTGTGCCTTCTTGCGCCTTCAGAGCTACCTCTGATCTCTCATTTTCTTCACTATGCATGTTTTCCTTTCTTCTATTATATTCATCAATTAGTTTTCCCTTAGCATATTCTAGTGTTAGTTCTTGTTCAGGTCTGGTTTCTAGAGCATTGATAAGGGCACTATATGACTCTGGAAGGCTGCATAGTAACAATGCTACTATATGATTGTCTTTAATTTCTTCTCCAATTGCACATAGCTGTTCCACAATCTCTAGCATAGCATTCACATGTTCACACATTTCCTGGCCTTTTTCCAGCCTCATCTTATATAGTTTGCGCAGCAAATATAGTTCACTATTTAAGTTTGAACGCTCATGCAGTTTTTGTAGTGCAGTCCACATACCTTTAGCTGTGTTTTCTTTTCTTATGTGAATGAGTTGATCATCCTCCACTAACAGGCTTATAACTGCTTTTGCTTGCCTTTTTTTCTTGTCCCATTCCCCTGGATTATCAGTGGGTCTGTTTGTATCCAGCACCTCCCATAAATCATCTTTGGATAACAGCATTTCAAGCTTAAACTTCCACAGCTGGTAGTTGGTATTGTTTAGCTTCGCTATTGCATATTTCACATCTGAACCACTTGCCATCTTTCAGTAATTTGGATGCAGCTCTTGTTTCCTCACACAGTATTTGCTTGGATCATAGATGCAACACTTACTGACTTGTAGTTTCTTTTTCAGTGTCTGGGCCCATAACCTGTCGGTGTATGTATCAAAAAGACACTGGAAGCTTTTAAAGAAAACTGCATTAGGCTTTACTTGTACAGATGCATCAGCAATATATGGAACATACCAAAGGACTTGTAAAACAATAGTCTGCACACACAGAGGAGGAAAAACACAATAGAGATTAAAGAACAACTTCCTTCCTGTATAAAAGAATGAACAAGATCACAGACATAAACAATCAGTAATCTAAACTGAACAGCGCCATCTACAGCATCAATGTTGTTCATACATATGGTATAGTACATGCTGTTGTATTTCCCAACAAATTCGTGTAGACATCATGACATCTACAAGTTAGATATAAAACAGCTCATAAGGTTTAGATATCAAAAATTACAGAGTAAAGGAATAAGGATCATAAATCTAACAAAGTGTTGACAATGTGAAAAGATTGACATACTAAAAGGGAGAAATGGTATTTATGTCATGACATGCACAAATTATACATGTGACTCCTTGTAAGATTTAAAGAAAGGGAATGCTGCGCTCTAGACCTTTGTTTCAATTATTAATTAACAAATACAATACCAACCAAAAATAATAAAACTAGACAAACAAAAAAATCTTCGATCTAAATGTAAGCTAACTAATTATGCCAATCAGGTGTGTAATTACTTATGCCGAGTGCCCCCAGACCACTGATTACACATGAGCAATATAGGAGAATGAAGCGTGAGAAGTAGTCTCAAAATGAAAATGGCTTATGTTGGCAGCTCTGATAAACACCAATTACCTTGTAAATTGTCGTGAAGTATATATAGACTGTTTCTAAATGGGTAAAGGACTCTCAGCTAGATTACGAGTTTTGAGCGCTATAGAGATTTTAACGACCACCACAAAAGCAGCGTTATTTCACCTCCCCGAGTTTATAAAAAGCAGGCTTGTGCGGGTAATATGGTTGCAATGAGCTCCATACCGCACCGAAATCAAGCGCTGCTGTTACGTGCTCGTGCACGATTTTCCCATAGACATCAATGGGGAGAGACGACAAAAAAAAAGCCTAACACCTGCGATCGCGGAATGAAAAGCTCCGTAACGCAGCCCCATTGATGTCTATGGGGAAATAAAAAGTTACGTTTAAACCTAACACCCTAAAATAAACCCTGAGTCTAAACACCCCATATCTGCTGCCCCAACATCGCCACCACCTACATACAGTTATTAACCCCTAATCTGCCGCCCCGATATCGCCACCGCCTACATACAGTTATTAACCCCTGATCTGCCACCCACAACATCGCCGCCACCTACATAAAACTATTAACCCCTAATCTGCCGCTCCCGATGTCGCCGCCACTATACTAAAGTTATTAACTCCTAAACCTCTGGCCTCCCACATCACTACCACTAAATAAATCCATTAACCCCTAAACCTAACGTAACCCTAACTTTAACTTAATTAAAATACAGCTAAACTAAAGTTACAATTATTAACTAAATAATAACTATTTAAAACTAAATACAAACTTACCTGTAAAATAAAACCTAAGCTAGCTACAATTTAACTAGTTATATTGTAGCTAGCTTAGGTTTTATTTTTATTTCAAAGGTAAGTTTGTATGTATTTTAACTAGGTAGACTAGTTAGTAAATAATTATTAACTATTTACTAGCTACCTAGTTAAAATAAATACAAACTTACCTGTGAAATAAAACCTTGCTGTCTGGTTGAGGACTTCGCCGGCTGGATGGATACTTCAAGCGGGACTTCAATAACTGTAAGTGGATCGTCGGGGTTAGTGTTAGGTTTTTTTAAGGGTTTTTTGGGTGGGTTTTATTTTTAGTTTAGGGTCTGGGCATGTAAATAGCTAAATGCCCTTTTAAGGGCAATGCCCATACAAATGCCCTTTTCAGGGCAACGGGGAGCTTAGGTTTTTTTAGACAGAGTTTTTATTTGGGGGGGTTTGGTTGTGGGGGTAGTGGGTTTTAATGTTGGGGGTTGTTTGTATTTTTTTTACAGGTAAAAGAGCTGTTATCTTTGGGGCAATGCCCCACAAAAGGCCTTTTTAAGGGCCATTGGTAGTTTATTGTAGGCTAGGGTTTTTTTATGGGGGGGGGGGGGTATTTTGATAGGGCTATTAGATTAGGTGTAATTCTTTTTTATTTTTGATTTTTTCTTATTTTTCGTAATTTAGTGTTTGTTTTTTGAATTAGATACTTTTTGTAATTTTTAGAGTAGTGTTAGGATTTTTTTAATGTGTAGTTTTTAGTTTAATTTAATTGGTAGTTAGTTTAATTGTAGTTAAATAATTATCTTAGTTTAATTGTTAGTTTAAAATTAATTGATTTAATTTGACAGGTAAGTTTTAATTTAATTTAAGATAGGGAAATTGTAATTTTAATATAAAGTTAGGGGGCGTTAGGTTTAGGGGTTAATAGGTTTATTATAGTGGCGACTATGTCGGGGAGCAGCGGAATAGGGGTTAATACATTTTAATAGTGGCGGTGATGTCCAGAGCGGCAGATTAGTGGTTAATACATTTATTAGTGTTTGCGATGCGGGAGGGCCTCGGTTTAGGGGTTAATATGTAGTTTATGGGTGTTAATGTACTTTTTAACACTTAAGTTATGAGTTTTATGGTACAGCTTTGTAACGTAAAACTCATAACTACTGGCTTTAGATGGCGGTACGGATCTTGTGGTTATAGAGTGTACCGCTCACTTTTTGGCCTCCCAGGCAAACTCGTAATGCCGGCGCTTTGGGAGTCCTATTGAAAAAGGACTTTTTTAAAAGACCGGTACTGACGTTGCGTGACTGGCTAAAAGGTGAGCGGTACACCTATACCGACAAGACTTGTAATAGCAGCGTTAGGGAAAATGAAGTGTTATGGGCCATAACGCTGCTTTTTCACTCATAACGCCAAACTCGTAATCTAACTGTCTATCTTTGACATTTACCTGTAGGTGTAGCAGGTAAGCTTCCCATTTATGAAGAAACCACTTTACTCTATACGGGATCGCCCCTTCTGCCTGTTCTGTTAGCATTTGGACATGGACGTTTTTAAGTAGCTATTGGAAGGGTGGAGTTCTTTTAGCCAACCACCCTTTTCGGATCAATTGTTTTGAGATCAGCTAGACCATAGTAATAAAGTGTCATATTTGGGTACGATATCTTTTTGTAAAAGAAAAATTACTTTTTGGACAATTTACCAGTTCTTTAGTTTATTTTGTTAACCAATATGCCAGTTTATTCCAGAACCATTTTAATTTAGGAGAATACCATAAGAGATTAATCCATTCAGGTGAGTCAAAGCTACATTTACCCCAGGTACCCATTTAGATCTAAGTTTAGGTGTAATGTAAGCTTGCTGCAACTTTTTAAGTGGAATTCCAAGAGATTTGCAGATATTGTGACTTCTTTCACCTTTCTGAAGCTATTTGATCAGATCTTCGTCTATATTTAAGAGTCTAAAATAGTAGCAGCGCCTCCGCCATGGACTTGAGAGAAGAAAGCAGGCAGCGAAGCGAAGTTCGACAACACCGCTTGCTTGTGGAGCTGTTAATGAGTCGGGATGGTTTTGCAGAAAGACTCTAACTTTCATCCAGGCCCTCACTGAGAGACTGATAGGATTACTTAAAGCTCCCATCTCATGATGAATAGTACTACCCTCCATAAGAGACAAAACAATCTTCTGACACTTCTCTGCCAACCTCCTGGGACGAAAGGCAAAGAATTACTGCGGGATGAGGGAAGTGGGAGGCATATTTAAGCCTTTGGCTGGGGTGTCTTTGCCTCCTCCTGGTGGCCAAGTTCTTATTTCCCAAAAGTAATGAATGCAACTGTGGACTCTTTCCATCAGAAGAAAAGAAAATGATCAGGTAAGCATAATTTATGTTTTTTAAATTTTTTAAACAAATCACTTCTGATTTATCAGTGTTGATTTTGTAGCTGTTAAGGTACTACTGCGTGCAATTGCATCTAGAAGTTTCGGTATATTAGAATTGGGATTCCCCACAAATAACAGGAGATTATCAGCATAGAGGGATAAATGTTGTTTATGACAAACTAAATTTAGTCCCTCGCAATTTTACGTAATATAATAGTCAAATGGTTCAACAGCCATGTTGAATAGTAAAGGGGAGAGGGGGCAACCTTTCCTAGTCCCTCTTTGTAATCAAATGAGGCAGATAATCCACCATTAACAATTAAGGAGGCCCTAGGTGCAAAGTACAGCCTTTGAAAATTTAGAAAACCTGCCAGTTATGCCAAAGTGCCATTGGGAGGTATATAAGGGATCTCACTCTATCTTATTAAATGCTTTTTCTCCTGTTAAGTGTAGTCAGTCCACGGGTCATCCATTACTTATGGAATATATCTCTTCCTAACAGGAAACTGCAAGAGAATTACCCAGCAGAGCTGCTATATAGCTCCTCCCCTCACATATCATACTCAGTCATTCTCTTGCAGCCTAACTAAAAAGGAAGCTGTGAGAGATCTGTGGTGTTTTTTAACTTAGTTTATTTCTACAATCAAAAGTTTGTTATTTTTAAATGGCACCGGAGTGTGCTGTTTATTCTCAGGCAGCATTAGAAGAAGAATCTGCCAGGTTTTTTTTTCTATGGTCTTAGCAGACGTAACTAAGATCCACTGGCTGTTTCTCATCTGAGGAGTGAGGTAACTTCAGAGAAGGGGAATAGCATGCAGGGCTCCCCTGCAACAAATGAGGTATGTGCAGTAATTTATTTTCTGAGGAATGGAATTGACTGAGAAAATTCTGCTGATACCATTGTAAAGTAAGTTCAGCCTTAAATGCAGTGATAGCGACTGGTATCAGGCTGATGTGTGTGTGTGTGTACACTGAATGTATTTTTCTAAGGAATGGAATTGACTCTGAAAATACTGTTAATACTGAAATAATGTATGAGCCTTAACTGCAGTAAAAACTACTGGTAGCAGGCTTATTAATAATAATACATAACTTTCAAATGTATGTTTAAAACGTTTACTGGCTTGTTAATCGTTTTTGTGAGGTACTTGGTGATAAAACTTATTAGGGCATGATTTTTACCACATGGCCATTTTTGTTTTCTGCATAGAAACAGTTTCTGAGCTTCCCCACTGTTGTAATATGAGTGGGAGGGGCCTATTTTAGCGCTTTTTTGCGCAGTAAAAATTCAGTCACAATCTGTCTACTTCATCCTCCATGATCCAGATCGTCTCTAGAGAGCTCAGGGGTCTTCAAAATCCATTTTGAGGGAGGTAATCAGGCACAGCAGTCCTGTGACAGTGTATTTGACTGTGAGAAAAACGTTAATTATATAATTGTTATCCGTTTTTGGGTACTAAGGGGTTAATCATCCATTTGCTGGTGGGTGCAATCCTTTGCTAACTTAATACATTTACTGTGAAAATTTGGTTGCTATAACTATTTTGGTCATTGTTATTTCAACTGTGTCAGTTTTTCTGTGCTTCTTAAAGGCACAGTAACGTTTTTTTATATTGCTTGTAAATTAATTTTGAAAAGTATTTCCAAGTTTGCTAGTCTCATTGCTAGTTTGTTTAAACATGTCTGACTCAGATGAATCTCTTTGTTCACTATGTTTAAAGGCCAATGTGGAGCCCAATAGAAATTTGTGTACTAATTGCATTGATGCTAATTTAAATAAAAGTCAATCTTTACATGTAAAGAAATTATCACCAGACGACGAGGGGGAAGTTATGCCGACTAACTCTCCTCACGTGTCAGTACCTTCGCCTACCGCTCAGGAGGTGCGTGATTTTGTGGCGCCAAGTACATCAGGGAGGCCCTTACAAATCACTTTGCAAGACATGACTACTGTTATGACAGAAGTATTATCTAAGTTGCCAGAATTAAGAGGCAAGCGCGATAGCTCTGGGTTAAGGATAGAGCGCGCGGATGAGATGAGAGCCATGTCAGATACTGCGTCACAGTTTGCAGAACGTGAGGACGGAGAGCTTCATTCTGTGGGTGACGGATCTGATCCAGGGAGACTGGATTCAGAGATTTCCAATTTTAAATTTAAGCTAGAGAACCTCCGCACATTGCTAGGGGAGGTATTAGCGGCTCTGAATGATTGTAACACGGTTGCAATTCCAGAGAAATTATGTAGGTTGGATAGATACTATGCGGTACCGGTGTGTACTGACGTATTTCCTATACCAAAAAGGCTTACAGAGATTATTAGCAAGGAGTGGGATAGACCGGGTGTGCCTTTTACCCCTCCTCCCATATTTAGGAAAATGTTTCCTATTGACGCCACCACACGAGACTTATGGCAGACGGTCCCTAAGGTGGAGGGAGCAGTTTCTACTTTAGCTAAGCGTACCACTATCCCGGTAGAGGATAGTTGTGCCTTTTCAGATCCAATGGATAAAAAATTAGAGGGTTACCTTAAGAAAATGTTTGTTCAACAAGGTTTTATTTTACAGCCCCTCGCATGCATTGCGCCTGTCACTGCTGCGGCAGCATTCTGGTTTGAGTCTCTGGAAGAGGCCATTCGCTCAGCTCCATTGGATGAAATAATCAACAAGCTTAAGAAACTTAAGCTAGCTAACGCATTTGTTTCTGATGCCGTTGTGCATTTAACCAAACTTACGGCTAAGAACTCCGGATTCGCCATCCAAGCGCGCAGAGCGCTATGGCTTAAATCCTGGTCAGCTGACGTGACTTCTAAATCTAAATTGCTTAATATTCCTTTCAAAGGGCAGACCTTATTCGGGCCCGGCTTGAAAGAAATTATTGCTGACATTACGGGAGGTAAGGGCCATGCTCTACCTCAGGACAGGGCCAAATCAAAGGCCAAACAGTCTAATTTTCGTGCCTTTCGTAACTTCAAGGCAGGAGCAGCATCAACTTCCTCCGCTCCAAAACAGGAAGGAGCTGTTGCTCGTTACAGACAGGGCTGGAAAGTTAACCAGTCCTGGAACAGGGGCAAGCAGGCCAAGAAACCTGCTGCTGCCCCCAAAACAGCATGAAGAGAGGGCCCCCTATCCGGAAACGGATCTAGTGGGGGGCAGACTTTCTCTCTTTGCCCAGGCTTGGGCAAGAGATGTCCAGGATCCCTGGGCGTTGGAGATCATATCTCAGGGATATCTCCTGGACTTCAAAACTTCACCTCCACGGGGGAGATTTCATCTTTCAAGGTTATCAGCAAACCAAATAAAGAAAGAGGCGTTTCTACGCTGTGTACAAGACCTCTTACTAATGGGGGTAATCCACCCAGTTCCGCGGACGGAACACGGGCAGGGATTCTATTCAAACCTATTTGTGGTTCCCAAGAAAGAGGGAACCTTCAGGCCAATCTTGGACTTAAAAATCCTAAACAAATTTCTAAGAGTTCCATCATTCAAAATGGAAACTATTCGAACCATCCTTCCCATGATCCAAGAGGGTCAGTACATGACCACAGTGGATCTAAAGGATGCCTACCTTCACATACCGATTCACAAGGTCCATTACCGGTATCTGAGATTTGCCTTCCTAGACAGGCATTACCAGTTTGTAGCTCTTCCCTTCGGATTAGCTACGGCTCCAAGAATCTTTACAAAAAATCTAGGATCACTTCTGGCGGTACTAAGACTGCGAGGCATAGCGGTGACTCCGTACCTAGACGACATTCTGATACAAGCGTCAAGTTTTCAAACTGCCAAGTCTCATACAGAGATAGTTCTGGCATTTCTGAGGTCGCATGGGTGGAAGGTGAACGTGGAAAAGAGTTCTCTATTACCACTTACAAGAGTTCCCTTTCTAGGGACTCTTATAGATTCTGTAGAGATGAAAATTTACCTGACAGAGGCCAGGTTATTAAAACTTCTAAATGCTTGCCGTGTCCTTCACTCCATTCCACACCCGTCAGTAGCTCAGTGCATGGAAGTAATTGGCTTAATGGTAGCGGCAATGGACATAGTACCATTTGCGCGCCTGCATCTCAGACCGCTGCAATTGTGCATGCTAAGTCAGTGGAACGGGGATTACTCAGATTTGTCCCCCCTACTAAATCTGGATCAAGAGACCAGAGATTCTCTTCTATGGTGGCTTTCTCGGCCACATCTGTCCAAGGGGATGACCTTTCGCAGGCCAGATTGGACGATTGTAACAACAGACGCCAGCCTTCTAGGCTGGGGAGCAGTCTGGAATTCCCTGAAAGCTCAGGGATTATGGACTCAGGAGGAGAAACTCCTCCCAATAAATATTCTGGAGTTAAGAGCAATATTCAATGCTCTCCTAGCTTGGCCTCAGTTAGCAACTCTGAGGTTCATCAGATTTCAGTCGGACAACATCACGACTGTGGCTTACATCAACCATCAAGGGGGAACCAGAAGTTCCCTAGCGATGTTGGAAGTCTCAAAGATAATTCGCTGGGCAGAGTCTCACTCTTGCCACCTGTCAGCGATCTACATCCCAGGCGTGGAGAACTGGGAGGCGGATTTTCTAAGTCGCCAGACTTTTCATCCGGGGGAGTGGGAGCTTCATCCGGAGGTCTTTGCTCAACTGATTCGTCGTTGGGGCAAACCAGATCTGGATCTCATGGCGTCTCGTCAGAACGCCAAGCTTCCTTGTTACGGATCCAGGTCCAGGGACCCGGGAGCGGTGCTGATAGATGCTCTGACAGCCCCTTGGGTCTTCAACATGGCTTATGTGTTTCCACCATTCCCGATGCTTCCTCGTTTGATTGCCAAGATCAAACAGGAGAGAGCTTCGGTGATTCTGATAGCGCCTGCGTGGCCACGCAGGACCTGGTATGCAGACCTAGTGGACATGTCGTCCTGTCCACCGTGGTCTCTGCCTCTAAGACAGGACCTTCTAATTCAGGGTCCTTTCAAACATCCAAATCTAATTTCTCTGAGGCTGACTGCATGGAGATTGAACGATTGATTCTATCAAAGCGTGGCTTCTCGGAGTCGGTTATTGATTCCTTAATACAGGCTAGGAAGCCTGTTACCAGAAAAATTTACCATAAGATATGGCGTAAATATTTACATTGGTGCGAATCCAAGAGTTACTCATGGAGTAAGGTTAGGATTCCTAGGTTATTGTCCTTTCTACAAGAGGGTTTAGAAAAGGGCTTATCTACTAGTTCGTTAAAGGGACAGATTTCTGCTCTGTCTATTCTTCTACACAAACGTCTGGCTGAAGTTCCAGACGTTCAGTCTTTCTGTCAGGCTTTAACTAGGATTAAGCCTGTGTTTAAGTCTGTTGCTCCGCCGTGGAGCTTAAACTTAGTTCTTAATGTTCTTCAAGGCGTTCCATTTGAACCCCTTCATTCCATTGATATCAAGCTGTTATCTTGGAAAGTTCTGTTTTTGATGGCTATTTCCTCGGCTCGAAGAGTCTCTGAGTTATCTGCCTTACATTGTGATTCTCCTTATCTGATTTTTCATTCAGACAAGGTAGTCCTGCGTACTAAACCTGGGTTCTTACCTAAGGTAGTTACTAACAGGAATATCAATCAAGAGATTGTTGTTCCATCTCTGTGTCCTAACCCTTCTTCAAAGAAGGAACGACTTTTGCATAATCTGGACGTAGTCCGTGCCCTGAAATTCTATTTGCAGGCAACTAAGGATTTTCGTCAAACTTCTTCCCTGTTTGTCGTTTACTCTGGACAGAGGAGAGGTCAAAAGGCTTCGGCTACCTCTCTCTCTTTTTGGCTTCGTAGCATAATACGCTTAGCCTATGAGACTGCTGGACAGCAGCCTCCTGAAAGGATTACAGCTCATTCTACTAGAGCTGTGGCTTCCACCTGGGCCTTTAAAAATGAGGCCTCTGTTGAACAGATTTGCAAGGCTGCGACTTGGTCTTCGCTTCACACTTTTTCAAAATTTTACAAATTTGACACTTTTGCTTCGTCGGAGGCTATTTTTGGGAGAAAGGTACTTCAGGCAGTGGTTCCTTCTGTTTAATGTTCCTGCCTTGTCCCTCCCTTCATCCGTGTACTTTAGCTTTGGTATTGGTATTCCATAAGTAATGGATGACCCGTGGACTGATTACACTTAACAGGAGAAAACATAATTTATGCTTACCTGATAAATTCCTTTCTCCTGTAGTGTAGTCAGTCCACGGCCCGCCCTGTTTTTACGGCAGGTCTAAATTTTAATTAAACTCCAGTCACCACTGTACCCTATGGTTCCTCCTTTCTCGTCTGCTTTGGTCGAATGACTGAGTATGATATGTGAGGGGAGGAGCTATATAGCAGCTCTGCTGGGTAATTCTCTTGCAGTTTCCTGTTAGGAAGAGATATATTCCATAAGTAATGGATGACCCGTGGACTGACTACACTACAGGAGAAAGGAATTTATCAGGTAAGCATAAATTATGTTTTCCATGTCTAATGCCAATAGGCATGCATCTTGGAGTCTAGACTTTTCGGTTGATGAGCTTTGTCCCAATAGTGTGAAGTTATCGCTAACGTTTTCTGTATATTAACTACCAAAGAACTGTGTTTGACATAACCAGTTTGGTCAGAGTGTACAAGAGTGGGCAAAGCCTATGCCAATCTGATAATATCTTGGCTAGTAACTTGTAATCGCTGTTGAGCAAAGAAATTGGTTTAGTATGAGGAAGAGAAAGTGGGATTTATTTGCTTCTTTGAATCACAAATCTGGCTGTACACTGCCTTCCAGGTATGCAGAATATAAAGAAGATAAGGTGGGGACAATTTCATTACTAAGAAGTCCATCCGGACCCATTGCCTTTCCTAGATTAACATTCTTGATGGCTTCGAACACTTCTTGGATTTGAATAGGGGCATTTAAATATGATCTTTGATCATCTGTTAAGGTTGGAAGCTATACTGATTCCCGCAGTTTTTAATATATATATTTTTTTATCAGATAGTATTATGAGTGTAAGTGTACTTTATAATGTATTATAGATTTGTGAATGTTTTTTGTTTTGTGAAACAGTTAACCAGAGCTCTGAGGAGGCAATAATCATTCTAGCGTAAATAGAGATTGAGCTCAAGCGATGGCATTTACTTTCAACTTGTAATATGGGTGGAAAACGTGAATGACGCAAACACCCGCAATGTACCCTTCGTCATTTGTGAATAACTCTTAGCGATTCACTCATCATCTGGACCAATATTTTTTTTTTTATGATTCAGATAGAGAATACAGTCTTCAAATTTACTTGTGTTACCAAATTTGCTTCATTCTCTTGTTATCCATTGTTGAAGAACATTGCACTGCTTGTTGCTGCATATCCATTGAGTCAAAGACAAGAGGCATATATATATGCAGCCACCAATCAGCAGGTAGCTCACATTAGTGCATTGGTACTCCTGAGCCTTCCTATGTATGCATTTCAAGAAAGGAATACTAAGAGAAAGAAGCATATATGATCAAATTAAACTGGGAAGTTAACATACTAACATAGTAGATGAGATTGAAAAAAAAAAAATACAGTAGTACATCGACTTCAACCTATACAAATCTTAAAATGTTAAAAGTGACACATTTAACACAAGCAATCCCTCAATTCTGTTTCTAGCCAGAAATGTATCTAAACTATTTTTAAATGTATCTACGGTTTTTCGCATGAACTACCTCCTCAGGTGATGAGTTCCACAATTTAATTGCTTATATAGTTTTTATAGTTTCTTAACGTTTACATTGCAGGAGACTGTTTAAAATTGCAAGTTCTATCCGAATCATGAAAGGTTAATTCTAATTATTCTCCTGCTAACCTTTGTACACAGAATCAACCCTTACTAAGTTTCAAGAAGCTCAATAAATAGAAGATTGACACAGAGGAAGGGGGGAGAGAGAGATAGACACAGGAAGGGGAGAGAGAGAGACACACAGAGGAAGGGGAGAAAGAGAGGCACACAGAGGAGGGGGGGACAGAGGAAGGAGAGAAAGATATAGAGACACAGAGGACGGCGTAGAAAGAGAGAGACACACAGAGGGAGGGGATAGAGAGAGACACAGAGGATATATATATATATATATATATATATATATATATATATATATATATATATATATATATACAGGGAGTGCAGAATTATTAGGCAAATTAGTATTTTGACCACATCATCCTCTTTATGCATGTTGTCTTACTCCAAGCTGTATAGGCTCGAAGGCCTACTACCAATTAAGCATATTAGGTGATGTGCATCTCTGTAATGAGAAGGGGTGTGGTCTAATGACATCAACACCATATATCAGGTGTGCATAATTATTAGGCAACTTCCTTTCCTTTGGCAAAATGGGTCAAAAGAAGGACTTGACAGGCTCAGAAAAGTCAAAAATAGTGAGATATCTTGCAGAGGGATGCAGCACTCTTAAAATTGCAAAGCTTCTGAAGCGTGATCATCGAACAATCAAGCGTTTCATTCAAAATAGTCAACAGGGTCGCAAGAAGCGTGTGGAAAAACCAAGGCGCAAAATAACTGCCCATGAACTGAGAAAAGTCAAGCGTGCAGCTGCCAAGATGCCACTTGCCACCAGTTTGGCCATATTTCTGAGCTGCAACATCACTGGAGTGCCCAAAAGTACAAGGTGTGCAATACTCAGAGACATGGCCAAGGTAAGAAAGGCTGAAAGACGACCACCACTGAACAAGACACACAAGCTGAAACGTCAAGACTGGGCCAAGAAATATCTCAAGACTGATTTTTCTAAGGTTTTATGGACTGATGAAATGAGAGTGAGTCTTGATGGGCCAGATGGATGGGCCCGTGGCTGGATTGGTAAAGGGCAGAGAGCTCCAGTCCGACTCAGACGCCAGCAAGGTGGAGGTGGAGTACTGGTTTGGGCTGGTATCATCAAAGATGAGCTTGTGGGGCCTTTTCGGGTTGAGGATGGAGTCAAGCTCAACTCCCAGTCCTACTGCCAGTTTCTGGAAGACACCTTCTTCAAGCAGTGGTACAGGAAGAAGTCTGCATCCTTCAAGAAAAACATGATTTTCATGCAGGACAATGCTCCATCACACGCGTCCAAGTACTCCACAGCATGGCTGGCAAGAAAGGGTATAAAAGAAGAAAATCTAATGACATGGCCTCCTTGTTCACCTGATCTGAACCCCATTGAGAACCTGTGGTCCATCATCAAATGTGAGATTTACAAGGAGGGAAAACAGTACACCTCTCTGAACAGTGTCTGGGAGGCTGTGGTTGCTGCTGCACGCAATGGTGATGGTGAACAGATTAAAACACTGACAGAATCCATGGATGGCAGGCTTTTGAGTGTCCTTGCAAAGAAAGGTGGCTATATTGGTCACTGATTTGTTTTTGTTTTGTTTTTGAATGTCAGAAATGTATATTTGTGAATGTTGAGATGTTATATAGGTTTCACTGGTAAAAATAAATAATTGAAATGGGTATATATTTGTTTTTTGTTAAGTTGCCTAATAATTATGCACAGTAATAGTCACCTGCACACACAGATATCCCCCTAAAATAGCTATAACTAAAAACAAACTAAAAACTACTTCCAAAACTATTCAGCTTTGATATTAATGAGTTTTTTGGCTTCATTGAGAACATGGTTGTTGTTCAATAATAAAATTAATCCTCAAAAATACAACTTGCCTAATAATTCTGCACTCCCTGTGTATATATATATATATATATATATATATACAGTGTATATATCTTTGCCTTTCATCACAGGAGGTTGGCAGAGAAGTGTCAGAAAGTTCAAGTTAAGCCTCTTATGGAGGGTAGTACTCTTCGAAATGGGACTGGAGTTTTAAGTAGTCCTGTCAGCCTCTCAGTCAGAGCATGGATGAAGGTTAGAGTCCGAAGATGCAGGGATAGTTTTTCTGCGAAACCATCCCAACTCATATTAACAGCTTCTTGGCAATCAGTGTTGATGAATTTCGCTGCCTGCCTTTGCTCATTCAAGTCCATGTCAGAAGCAAGGCCACTATCTGTCACACTTAAAGGGCTGTGTTTCTGTTCCACGGTGTAGATTCCGGTAAGATCGTTTCATTTTACTTCATTATGTGAATGCAATGTTAATGTAAAGGTAGGGTCCCAGTTGGACTCCTTTTATCTTAAAATAAGGAATCATGGGTTAATATCCCCTAAGGGGGGTTATTGAACAGGGGGGACGTTAATCATGTTTGTTATGTGGTTCTATCTGTTCTCATGGCTTTTCGTAACATTAACGGCCTTATCGTCTTTTGGCGTGATTTTTAGATTTGCGCGCTATTTTTTGACTTGCACGGTACACCTTCGTGCCCGGGTGTGGTTACGTTGTTTTTCACTCCCGTATGCTGACTGTGTGGCAACAGTGAGAGTCTGCTCATGGGTTGTCTGGTTCACAGGAGGTGGTGAGTGCCCCAGCTATTGGGGGTGTAAAGAAGGTGTCAGTTACCGTTTGTCATTTTTATAATCCCATGATGGAGGATTCTGACTTTTTAGGCACGGATGTCTCCGATGCGGAAAATGCGTCTTGTGATGAATATGAAATGGCCCGGGTTATCCATGCCCATCAGTTATGTTCTGATTGCCGTTCCAGAGTACTCTCTTCTCCTGATTCATGGTCCTCAGAGTGTGTCGCAGAAAATATGCAAGCAGGTGTCCCTTTGGTTTTACTCCTCCGGAAGGTGGCCTGTTTACTCCTCCGGAAGGTGGCCTGTTTCCTCCAGAGGTTACGGCACGGTTCCGCATGGCCATATCTGCGGCCTTGACTCATTTGTATCTCCCAAGTGAAATATTTTTGAGATACTGTCCGTGTTCTGTCAACCAGGGCCCACTGGGCGGGGGATTGCCCAATTCAGTTCGGCCTCCTGGGTAAGTGGGGGCCTCTGAGGCTTCAGGGACCCCAACCTTGGGGCCAGAGTCGTTTGTCGAACTAGCAAAGGATAAATTTGCCTTCCGTTATAGGTTGGCATGTCTTTGTGTCCTACTAAGACATGTTTTGGCATTGCTAGAGGATCCCAGTCCTAGTGGGCCGAGGGATTTGAGGCCTTAGATGCCGAATGGCAACTAGGATAGACGTTTGTGGATGAAGCTAATTTCCTTGTCGTCTCTGTTTTTCTTTATTTTATGTATCGGTTCCAGTTCTGAGCTTGGGTGAAGGGGGCCTTCTGATCGGCTGGTCCGATTGGGCGTAACCTTTTTTCTCTCGGGCGTTCACCCGTGGGTGCTGCCTTACTTTTACTTTAGATCTGGATAGGATGTATTTGATTTATTTTGTATAAAGCTCATGGCTGATATAACTCGTTTTGAGAACTTTCTTTCTCTGGAACCGATACTTGCGATTTTGTGGTCGCATGGGTACTTCCTTGGAAGTTGCGCACTTTTGTTAAGTCTGAGGTTATGGTTTCTAACTCATATTATCAAGCCTTCGGGTTGATTTTTCTTGGACCTTAGACAGATTCTGGAGTGCTCTTGTGCCAGGCAGGTACTGGTCATGTGCTGTCTGTTTCTTGGGTTCATGTCACCCTCGTGGTGCTGATTAGCCTGTCGGTTTAAAAAAAAAAAAAGATTTGTCTCTTAAGGCCTAGTGTTATGTACTCCGGACTCTGATCCTACAATATAGTTTGCGGCCTGGGGCGTAGATCCAACGCTTCTGGTAGGAGGGTTGTGTGCTCCGATATAAGTTGTTTTTTTCTGGCGATATTGCTTGAGATGCATGTCTGACTTTTTCAGACGTCATCATGGTTTCTAGGGTCCCTGGGGACTCGGAACCATGGGTTTCCATTCCTTTGGTAGTCTGGAGATGTTATTGATTTCCGGAGGTTTAGTATCTGAATAGTGGACGATTGGCGTCTTCACTTGCGGTATCTCCGGATGACGACTCTTGTAGCCTAGTCGCATTCCTTTTGCAGTGGCAATGTTTCCTTCCCTCCCGTCTTGGGTTGGGTCATTTGTTATGGAAGAGTGGACATGTTCTTATTCTTTTTCTCAGTCTTTCATTTGCTCTAGTGCGTGGAGTGCAGGGGTCTGCCTGCCGTTCTACCAGGAGCTGCGAGGCTCCCGTTGTTATTCCATTTCAAGGATGTCGGGAGACCGGTCCTGTAGGGATCTCTGGAGACTGTTGTCTTCTCAAGATAAGAACTGCCCCTTGTCATACCATGGTCTTTTGACTCTCGGGTGCTACCCGTCGATCTTATAGCAGATCTAGCACTTTGGGCTTGAGGGTAGGAGGTCTGGGGTCAGCTAGTCTTTTTGCCTGTCTGGGGTCAGGAAACTGACCATTTAGCCTTTCCAGCGTGGGGTCAGGTCATTAGGCCTGTCTACATGAATTACCTTGTGTTCCAAGGGTACTGGTGGCCCTTTCCTAAACCGGTCGGGAGTTCTTTTCAGACTCTGGGGTTTGTGGATGTTGCTAGGTACTTTACATCTAAGGACTTTAGATGGCGGAAGGCTCTGTCTGGGTGCGCTCCTAACCATAGGAGGCAGATTATGGGTTCCTCAGGGGCTTCAGATCTTCAGATCGGTTCCATTTTTCGAGGACTACGGCTAAGGACTATGTCTCTTGCCTGGAAAGGGTATGGACGGTTCTGCTTAACCTTAGTTTGGTTCTCCCGTGTGTCCCTTTGGAGGGGCGGGGGTTTTCTGACTCTTATGAGAGATTAATATCAACCTGAGACTTCAGTTTGAGGTTTTCTGACGGTCCCTACTAGTCTGCTGGGACATCTGATGCTTCCTGGTAGGCTCCAGTTGCTACCCAACTGGGCTGACAATATTGGCCAAGGGGTTGGCCTCTAGTGGGGTGTTTTCCATTGATTAATCTTTTTTTCTTCTCACCTAGGGTGGGGAAGGGATTTTTATGTGTTCTCCTTGGTTTGGAGGTACCTCAGTATCTGTGAAGGGTCCGTGGGTCCTTGTTTTTCTCGCCTCGTAGGGGTTTTTCCCTCTCTTGCATTCTCAGTATCACAGAATTGATTTCTGGTATCGGAATGCTGTGGGTCAGAGTGCTTTCTTACCTTGAGGAGTGTTCCTTCTTATGGAAGGCTGCAGTGTAGGGTTCTTGGACCCAAGAATGAGGTTTCTGTCATGGTTCAGGGTAGCATACTAATTTTTTTGTAGCAGTCAGAGTTCTATTCTGGGGCTTTGATGCCTTGTAGATCCATCCTTTTTTCTTCCAAGGGTCTGAGACTCTTGTCTGCAAAAGGTCTTTCACTAGCCTTGGGGATGGGACCGTTATCCTGGAAGGATGGTTGGGGATCAGTCTGCTTTTGCAGCATGGACCGTTTACTTTTATGAATCTGTCCTCCCCTTTGTTGGGGGGACTCTTAGTGCCATCTCTCTACCTGTGGCGGCTCTTGCTGGGATGGATCGCTCCTTGGATTCCGGAATTTTCTGGTTGGGAGCTGTTGTCGAGATTTTTCAGCACTATTCAGTGGGATGAGTTCCACGATGGCTTAAGACGGCTTTGTTCCCTGTGGAAGGGTCATCGCGAGTTTTGCTCACAGGTGGCTCTGTGCCCTCTTGGAGAGCTCTTTTTATGCTGCTGGGATGGTTTTCCTGCCTCTGCTTGTCTATGCTTAACCTGATGAGTCTT
Source organism: Bombina bombina (assembly GCF_027579735.1). Lineage (NCBI taxonomy): Eukaryota > Metazoa > Chordata > Amphibia > Anura > Bombinatoridae > Bombina > Bombina bombina. The sequence continues at coordinate 121,858,281 of NC_069504.1, read as the reverse complement.
GTCTAGGTTACAAGGGGGAACTCGCAAGTTCCATTTTCTCCTGACTATGGACTTATCTTCTTGTCCTCCTAGGGACTTTGTTTCCCTGGACAGTGGTCCTGCAGCAACCTCAGGTTGCTCTAAGTTGATTTGTATTTTTGGATATCTAATGGGGCCTCTATTCTCTTGGGGGTAGATATAGAGATTTTGACCAGTTTTTGATTTAAGTCCGTTTTAAATGGTCCTTCAGATCTCCAGGGTTCCTTTACTCTCCCTTTCGGGCGTTGATAGAGGTTTTTCAGTTTGGAATTGTGGAAGTTGAGTGCCACAGGGCTGACTCCTCGGAGGCCTTATGCTCAGCAGACTCTGGGTCTGAGTGGTCTCTAGCATGGCTTTGCAGGTTGCGTAACCGATGAGTGGTTACCCGGGCTCTGGTTTTTCTCTTGTCGTTATAGTTTTTGTATGGTGTCGAGTAATCCAGGCTGTGGTGCCTTTCGAAGGAGCCGCCTCTTTTGTACCCACCCTTTGTTTGCATTCAGTGTCCTTTAGCTTGGGTATTGTTTTCCAAAAAGTAATGAATGCAGCTGTGTACTCTTCCTGTTTAAGAAGAAAAACATAAATTATACCTGATAATTTTCTTTTCTACTGACAGGAAGAGTCCACAGCTCCCGCCCGCGCTTTATCTATGGGACGGCAATACTTTTTTGTTCTTCTGGCACCTTTTTTAAAATCACCTTGATATTTCTCCTACTGTTCCTTGTTCCCTTGGCAGAATGACTGGGGGATGAGGGAAGTGAGGGAGGTATTTGAAGCCTTTGGCTGGGGTGTCTTTGCCTTCACCTGGTGGCCAGGTTCGGAATTCCCAAAAGAAATGAATGCAGCTGTGGACTCTTCCTGTCAGAAGAAAAGAAAATTATCAGGTAAGCATAATTTATGTTATTTGTAGATTAAAACACAGTCACCATAAACCGCTATGTAAAGTCATTTTTCAGTGCCATTTTTTTTGGTGCAGTTAATTTTACAAAAATTAAAGATGCAATATTTTTTTTATACAAGAAACTGTACACTTTTTATTATGGGAGCAATGGGGGGGGCATTTTTTTAATTAAGCAGAGGTCTGACCTCTGGTTATTTGCACTTAGCGCAAAGTGCTACTGCAAGCTCGCTGTAGCATTTACCAGCCACTTGTAATGGGTGGATATTTAACCGACAAATCTGCCCCTTTACGGGCGCCCGTTAAAATACCACTCCACTTGTAATCTAATATGCACATAGAACCTATAATTTATAAGATAGGTGTGGATATAGAAATAAAATAGAATACAAATATATAAATATATACAAGATGCTTGCTCCACACCTTACCCATGGCCATTCATCTCTTTAAACAACTACATTTGTTTTCAACTGCTAAACAACTAATTACCGTTTAGTGGTCAGAAGTCAAAAGTCCATTGTCCTCTTAACTGTCTTTCCATTACACAATCTGTTTTTTGTAAGGGGTTTATAATTTGCTTCTGAGCTTCGTCTGGCAGTAAAAGTATGCATATATGCCATATTTTCAAAAATTTATTAGAGCGTTTGAGAGGATCTCCTAATGTGTCCCATTTTCCTTGTGTCAGTTGATAGCCAATTCTAGCCTTTAGTTTTGTTAAAGTTGGAGGACACTTGGATGCCCAATAATTAAACAGCATATTCTTAGCCAGCAAAATTACAATGGTTTTAAGAGATTTTGAGATTTTAAATTAACTGGCATAATTAAAAAATAAAACTGCCTGATCATTCAATTGGATTGGAGATTTTATAATTATACGTCACTAGTATTCCACTGCAGCCAAAAATCGTTTGACATAGAGACAATATTTAAGCAGATGTGGAAAATACTTCTATTATTTAATTTGCTTCCTTTTCTTGTTATCCTTTGCTAAAAGGTTTATCTAGATAAGGTCAGGAGCAGCAAAGAACCTACAGCCAGATTACGAGTTTTGCGTTATGAGCGGCTCGCTGCTAACTTGCAAGTTATTTCCATCACTCACCTCCCTATAGCATTGCTATTACAGGTTTGCAGAAACCCGGCGTTAGCGGGCCATAGACATCAATGGGGAGAGCCGGCTGAAAAAAAGCCTAACACCTGCAATAAAGGAGCGTAAAGCTCTGTAACGCAGCCCCATTGATTCCTATGGGGAAAGAAAATTAATGTTTAAACCTAAGACCCTAACATATTTTTTTTTGTAATTTAGTTCATTTTATTTAATTAATGTAATTTATTTAATTGTAGTGTAATCTTAGGTGTAAAACAGGTTAGGTTTAATTTTACAGGTACATTTGTATTTATTTTAACTAGGTAGCTGGTAAATAGTTAATAACTATTTACTAACTAGTCTACCTAGTTAAAAAAATACAAACTTACCTGTAAAATAAAAATAAAACCTAAGATAGCTACAATGTAACTATTAGTTATATTGTAGCTAGCTTAGAGTTTATTTTACAGGTAAGTATTTAGTTTTAAATAGGAATTAGGTAATGATAGTAATTTTTATTTAGATTTATTTTAATTATATTAAAGTTAGGGGTGTTAGGGTTAGACTTAGGGTTAGGTTTAGGGGTTAATAACTTTAGTATAGTGGCAGCGGTGACATTGGGGGCAGCAGATTAGGGGTTAATAATATTTAACTAGTGTTTGTGACGCAGAAGTGCGGCGGTTTAGGGGTTAATATGTTTATTATAGTGGCGGCGATGTCCGGAGCGGCAGATTAGGGGTTAATAATTTTATTTTAGTGTTTGCTATGCGAGAGGGCCTCAGTTTAGGGGTTAATAGGTAGTTTATGGGTGTTAGTGTACTTTGTAACTCTTTAGTTATGAGTTTTATGTTACAGCTTTGTAACGTAAAACCCATAACTACTGACTTTAGATGGTGGTACAGATCTTGACGGTATTGGCTGTACCACTCACTTTTTGGCATCCCAGGCAAAACTCGTAATACCGGCGCTATGGAAGTCCCATTGAACAAGGACTTTTTAAAAGGTGCGGTAGTTACATTGCGTTACGGCCAAAAAAGTGTGCGGTACAGCTGTACTTACAAGACTCGTAATAGCAGCGGTAGTGAAAAAGCAGCGTTACGAGGCTTTTTCACTCATAACGCAAAACTCGTAATCTAGCCCCTAGGTTCCAGCTGCTGATTAGTGGCTCCATATATATACAAATTGACATTGGTGCATTCATCTGTTTAGTTAGAAACCAGTAGTGCATTGCTGCTTCTTCAGCAAATACAGATAATAGAAGTAAATTATAAAGTTGTTTACAATTTAAAATATTCTCTATCTGAATCATGAAAGACATTTTTTGGGATTCATGTCCCTTTAAGTTGCAGGTAAGCAAAGCGATGTGTAGAGGGCAAATTATATTGGTCTATAAAAATCTGAAATGAATTTACCTCCCCCCGATTATTTATTATTATTTGATGTAAGGACTGAAGTATTTTTTCCTGCCAAATAGCAAACAGTCTTGTATAGCCTACAATTAAATCTTGATTTACCATGCAATGTCAAATATCTGATCAAAGCATTCTTACTTTCAAGTCAATTGCTCTGAGGGGCTCACATATTGGTAACATATTACCAGAAATGTTTAGCTATTTGGTTACCAGTAAGAAGGGGCAGCATTGCCAGAGACCAAGGGAAGATTACTTTACTCTCTAACCTAGGTACTGTAAAATGAATGTCCCTTGTTGCACAACCAGTTCAGAACTACCTTACCTTATGCTACCCAGTTATACAACTCTATGGCCTAGATTTGGAGTTCGGCGGTAAAAGGGCTGTTAACGCTCCGCGGGTTTTTTTCTGGCCGCACCATAAATTTAACTCTGGTATCGAGAGTTCAAACAAATGCTGCGTTAGGCTCCAAAAAAGGAGCGTAGAGCATATTTACCGCAAATGCAACTCTCGATACCAGAGTTGCTTACGGACGCGGCCGGCATCAAAAACGTGCTCGTGCACGATTCTCCCATAGGAAACAATGGGGCAGTTTGAGCTGAAAAAAAACCTAACACCTGCAAAAAAGCAGCGTTCAGCTCTTAACGCAGCCCCATTGTTTCCTATGGGGAAACACTTCCTACGTCTGCACCTAACACTCTAACATGTACCCCGAGTCTAAACACCCCTAACCTTACACTTATTAACCCCTAATCTGCCGCCCCCGCTATCGCTGACCCCTGCATTACACTTTTAACCCCTAATCTGCCGCTCCGTAAACCGCCGCCACCTACGTTATCCCTATGTACCCCTAATCTGCTGCCCTAACATCGCCGACCCCTATGTTATATTTATTAACCCCTAATCTGCCCCCCACAACGTCGCCGACACCTGCCTACACTTATTAACCCCTAATCTGCCGAGCGGACCTGAGCGCTACTATAATAAAGTTATTAACCCCTAATCCGCCTCACTAACCCTATCATAAATAGTATTAACCCCTAATCTGCCCTCCCTAACATCGCCGACACCTACCTTCAATTATTAACCCCTAATCTGCCGACCGGAGCTCACCGCTATTCTAATAAATGTATTAACCCCTAAAGCTAAGTCTAACCCTAACACTAACACCCCCCTAAGTTAAATATAATTTTTATCTAACGAAATAAATTAACTCTTATTAAATAAATGATTCCTATTTAAAGCTAAATACTTACCTGTAAAATACATCCTAATATAGCTACAATATAAATTATAATTATATTATAGCTATTTTAGGATTAATATTTATTTTACAGGCAACTTTGTAATTATTTTAACCAGGTACAATAGCTATTAAATAGTTAAGAACTATTTAATAGTTACCTAGTTAAAATAATAACAAATTTACCTGTAAAATAAATCCTAACCTAAGATATAATTAAACCTAACACTACCCTATCAATAAAATAATTAAATAAACTACCTACAATTACCTACAATTAACCTAACACTACACTATCAATAAATTAATTAAACACAATTGCTACAAATAAATACAATTAAATAAACTATCTAAAGTACAAAAAATAAAAAAGAACTAAGTTACAGAAAATAATAAAATATTTACAAACATAAGAAAAATATTACAACAATTTTAAACTAATTACACCTACTCTAAGCCCCCTAATAAAATAACAAAGCCCCCCAAAATAAAAAATTCCCTACCCTATTCTAAAATACAAATATTACAAGCTCTTTTACCTTACCAGCCCTGAACAGGGCCCTTTGCGGGGCATGCCCCAAGAATTTCAGCTCTTTTGCCTGTAAAAAAAAACATACAATACCCCCCCCCAACATTACAACCCACCACCCACATACCCCTAATCTAACCCAAACCCCCCTTAAATAAACCTAACACTACCCCCCTGATGATCTTCCTACCTTGTCTTCACCATGCCAGGTTCACCGATCCGTCCTGGCTCCAAGATCTTCATCCAACCCAAGCGGGGGCTAGACATCCACTGAAGAAGTCCAGAAGAGGGTCCAAAGTCTTCCTCCTATCCGGCAAGAAGAGGACATCCGGACCGGCAAACATCTTCTCCAAGCGGCATCTTCTATCTTCTTCCATCCGATGACGACCGGCTCCATCTTGAAGACCTCCAGCGCGGATCCATCCTCTTCTTCCGACGACTAGACGACGAATGACGGTTCCTTTAAGGGACGTCATCCAAGATGGCGTCCCTCGAATTCCGATTGGCTGATAGGATTCTATCAGCCAATCGGAATTAAGGTAGGAATTTTCTGATTGGCTGATGGAATCAGCCAATCAGAATATAGTTCAATCCGATTGGCTGATCCAATCAGCCAATCAGATTGAGCTCGCATTCTATTGGCTGATCGGAACAGCCAATAGAATGCGAGCTCAATCTGATTGGCTGATTGGATCAGCCAATCGGATTGAACTATATTCTGATTGGCTGATTCCATCAGCCAATCAGAAAATTCCTACCTTAATTCCGATTGGCTGATAGAATCCTATCAGCCAATCGGAATTCGAGGGACGCCATCTTGGATGACGTCCCTTAAAGGAACCGTCATTCGTCGTCTAGTCGTCGGAAGAAGAGGATGGATCCGCGCTGGAGGTCTTCAAGATGGAGCCGGTCGTCATCGGATGGAAGAAGATAGAAGATGCCGCTTGGAGAAGATGTTTGCCGGTCCGGATGTCCTCTTCTTGCCGGATAGGAGGAAGACTTTGGACCCTCTTCTGGACTTCTTCAGTGGATGTCTAGCCCCCGCTTGGGTTGGATGAAGATCTTGGAGCCAGGACGGATCGGTGAACCTGGCATGGTGAAGACAAGGTAGGAAGATCATCAGGGGGGTAGTGTTAGGTTTATTTTAGGGGGGTTTGGGTTAGATTAGGGGTATGTGGGTGGTGGGTTGTAATGTTGGGGGGGGGGTATTGTATGTTTTTTTTTACAGGCAAAAGAGCTGAAATTCTTGGGGCATGCCCCGCAAAGGGCCCTGTTCAGGGCTGGTAAGGTAAAAGAGCTTGTAATATTTGTATTTTAGAATAGGGTAGGGAATTTTTTATTTTGGGGGGCTTTGTTATTTTATTAGGGGGCTTAGAGTAGGTGTAATTAGTTTAAAATTGTTGTAATATTTTTCTTATGTTTGTAAATATTTTATTATTTTCTGTAACTTAGTTCTTTTTTATTTTTTGTACTTTAGATAGTTTATTTAATTGTATTTATTTGTAGCAATTGTGTTTAATTAATTTATTGATAGTGTAGTGTTAGGTTAATTGTAGGTAATTGTAGGTAGTTTATTTAATTATTTTATTGATAGGGTAGTGTTAGGTTTAATTATATCTTAGGTTAGGATTTATTTTACAGGTAAATTTGTAATTATTTTAACTAGGTAACTATTAAATAGTTCTTAACTATTTAATAGCTATTGTACCTGGTTAAAATAATTACAAAGTTGCCTGTAAAATAAATATTAATCCTAAAATAGCTATAATATAATTATAATTTATATTGTAGCTATATTAGGATGTATTTTACAGGTAAGTATTTAGCTTTAAATAGGAATTATTTATTTAATAAGAGTTAATTTATTTCGTTAGATAAAAATTATATTTAACTTAGGGGGGTGTTAGTGTTAGGGTTAGACTTAGCTTTAGGGGTTAATACATTTATTAGAATAGCGGTGAGCTCCGGTCGGCAGATTAGGGGTTAATAATTGAAGGTAGGTGTCGGCGATGTTAGGGAGGGCAGATTAGGGGTTAATACTATTTATGATAGGGTTAGTGAGGCGGATTAGGGGTTAATAACTTTATTATAGTAGCGCTCAGGTCCGCTCGGCAGATTAGGGGTTAATAAGTGTAGGTAGGTGTCGGCGACGTTGAGGGGGGCAGATTAGGGGTTAATAAATATAACATAGGGGTCGGCGGTGTTAGGGGCAGCAGATTAGGGGTACATAAGTATAACGTAGGTGGCGGTCGGCAGATTAGGGGTTAAAAATTTTAATCGAGTGGCGGCGATGTGGGGGGACCTCGGTTTAGGGGTACATAGGTAGTTTATGGGTGTTAGTGTACTTTAGGGTACAGTAGTTAAGAGCTTTATAAACCGGCGTTAGCCAGAAAGCTCTTAACTCCTGCTATTTTCAGGCGGCTGGAATCTTGTCGTTAGAGCTCTAACGCTCACTGCAGAAACGACTCTAAATACCGGCGTTAGGAAGATCCCATTGAAAAGATAGGCTACGCAAATGGCGTAGGGGGATCTGCGGTATGGAAAAGTCGCGGCTGTAAAGTGAGCGTTAGACCCTTTAATCACTGACTCCAAATACCAGCGGGCGGCCAAAACCAGCGTTAGGAGCCTCTAACGCTGGTTTTGACGGCTACCGCCGAACTCTAAATCTAGGCCTATATTGGGGAAGTGAAAACCACTCTGCCCAGCTGTGCCAGTTATTTTCTTAAAGGGACATTAAAAACTTTGAGATGGTATTCTAAAATGATAAATCATATATATATATATATATATATAAACACTGCAATATACTTTCATTATTTGTTACCTAATTCCTGTAATTCTATTTTGAAATTGTGAGCATTTAATTTCCTGTTAGAAATAGAAATGCAGAACACTGTTATATTCCACACAGCTATTAGCTGCACACTCTAGTGATCTATTTATAACTTTTCCTAATTGGTCACAGCAGAGAAGGTAACCTAAGTTACTACTTTACACTTATTTTTACTATTTAACCCCTTAATGACGCAGCACTTTTCCATTTTCTGTCCGTTTGGGACCAAGGCTAATTTTACATTTCTGCGGTGTTTGTGTTTAGCTGTAATTTTCCTCTTACTCATTTACTGTACCCACACATATTATATACCATTTTTCTCGCCATTAAGTGGACTTTCTAAAGATACCATTATTTTCATCATATCTTATAATTTACTATAAAAAAAATTATATAATATCAGGAAAAAATGGAAAAAAACACACTTTTTCTAACTTTGACCCCCAAAATCTGTTACACATCTACAACCACCAAAAAACACCCATGCTAAATAGTTTCTAAATTTTGTCCTGAGTTTAGAAATACCCAATGTTTACACGTTCTTTGCTTTTTTTGCAAGTTATAGGGCCATAAATACAAGTAGCACTTTGCTATTTCCAAACCCCTTTTTTTCAAAATTAGCGCTAGTTACATTGGAACACTGATATCTTTCAGGAATCCCTGAATATCCCTTAACATGTATATATTTTTTTTTAGAAGGCACCCCAAAATATTGATCTAGACCCATTTTGGCATATTTCATGCCACCATTTCACCGCCAAATGCAATCAAATAAAGAAAATCATTCACTTTTTCACAATTTTTTTCACAAACTTTAGGTTTCTCACTGAAATTATTTACAAACAACTTGTGCAATTATGGCATAAATGGTTGTAAATTATTCTCTGGGATCCCCTTTGCTCAGAAATAGCAGACATGTATGGCTTTTGTTGTTGCTTTTTGGTAATTAGAAGGACGCTAAATGCCACTGCGCACCACACGTGTATTATGCCCAGCAGTGAAGGGGTTAATTAGGGAGCATGTAGGGAGCTTCTAGGGTTAATTTTAGCTTTAGTGTAGTGTAGTAGACAACCCAAAGTATTGATCTAGGCCCATTTTGGTATATTTCATGCCACCATTTCACCGCCAGATGCGATCAAATTAAAAAAAAGTTACATTTTTCACAATTTTAGGTTTCTCACTGAAATCATTTACAAGCAGCTTGAGCAATTATGTCACAAATGGTTGTAAATGCTAGAAATAGCAGACATATATGACTTTGGCGTTGCTTTTTGGTAATTAGAAGGCCGCTAAATGCCGCTGCGCATCACACGTGTATTATGTCTAGCAGTGAAGGGGTTAATTAGGTAGCTTGTAGGGAGCTTGCAGGGTTAATTTTAGCTTTAGTGTAGAGATCAGCCTCCCACCTGACACATCACACCCCCTGATCCCTCCCAAACAGCTCCCTTCCCTCCCCCACCCCACAATTGTCCCCGCCATCTTAAGTACTGGCAGAATGTCTGCCAGTACAAAAATAAAGGGAATCTTTGTTTTTTTTAAAAAAAATTGTATAGCATATTTACATATGCTGCTGTTTAGGATCCCCCTTAGCCCACAACCTCCCTGATCCCCCCTCAAGCATTTCTCTAACCATCCCCCTTTGCCTTTTTGGGGGCCATCTTGGGTACTGGCAGCTATCTGCCAGTACCCAATTTGCAGAAAAAAATTTGTTTTTTTTATTTTTCCCCAGTTTTTTTTCTGTAGTGTAGCTTCCCTCCCACATACCAACCCAACACCCCCTGATTTCGCTTTTTATTTTTATTATTTTTATGTTTTAGAACCCTGATTAGATTAGATATTTTCTGTAGTGTAGCGGTTCCCACCCGCTCCCTCCCATGCACGCGCCCGCCCCCTCCCCATCGTGCACGCGCGCGCGTCCGTGCGCGCCCCTGGTCATCCCCACCCACGATCCCGCCCCCCTCCACATCACTGGGCCCATCGATGGCCGCCACCCGCCTCCCACGTCGGCTCCCACCCACCAACGATACCGGCCATCGATGTCTGGTGCAGAGAGGGCCACAGAGTGGCTCTCTCTGCATCGGATGGCCATACATGGTTATTGCAGGATGCCTCCATATCGAGGCATCACTGCAATAACCGGAAAGCAGCTGGAAGCGAGCAGGATCGCTTCCAGCTGCTTTCCACACCGAGGACGTGCAGGGTACGTCCTCAGGCGTTAACTGCCTTTTTTTTGAGGACGTACCCTGCATGTCCTCGATCATTAAGGGGTTAAACAATTAATGAAACTTTAAAAAAATAATCTACATGTTAGTAACAGACTAATCTTTTCTTTGAATGCATCATTCTATCTAGCATGTATTTAGTGTTTAATGTCTCTTTAAGGCTTATTGTATGTTTCTTACCTTTCTATATGAAAATAAATAAATTAGTGATCCTCGTTAAGTCAGTTCTATGCACTAGCAAATGTAACTTTTGAAAATGTTAGAGTGATTTTACAAACACAATCATTTTAATAATGTTTATTCTCCTGGAAAGGGATAATGGTAGTGTAATCCAGGATTTAAGATGTTCCAATATTATTGATCCGCCCTCTCAATTATGTTCCATATGCCTTGATAATGTGATAATATCAAACATGTTTGATACCGCTGAGCTGTCCACCTCTGAGGAGTTGTCGTCCAATGAGGTGCGTACCCTACATTCTTCTCTTTACACATGCAGTTTCCCGTAGCATTGCTGATCCTCCATCTGAAGGGGGCCTTTTTTCACCAGACGTTACTGCGCAGTTCAGACGGCGGTGTCTGCAGGCCTTAATGCTTTGATAATTGGAGTTATTTTAAAAGAGGGCGCTTACAGCGTTTAGGTATTCTCTCTAATTTGTAAAATAGACGTTATAATACAAGTTTTAATATATTGGGTAGATAATCTAAAAAAGATTTACAAACAGGCAATTTAATATTGGTTCTATGTATATCAAAAGATGTGTATAATTTCAGACTCTCTTAAGTGATGCACCCCGAGGTCTAGGAAATGTAGTTATAATCAATTAAAAAATTAAAATTTAAAAAACCTTTAATATAGATATGTGCATGGCGAAAAAAATTTGGTTCGGTTCATATCGATTCCGAATTTTTCGAAGTTCGGATCGATTCGAATTCGGAAAATTTTGAATCGATTCGTTTCGGATTCGTTTCGGATTCATTCGGATTTGAAGAAATTCGGCTGGATTCGGTTCGATTCGGTTCGGAAATTCGGAATTTCGGTAAGTGTTAGGTGGGATTAGACTAGTATTATGTACTGTATATTAGGTGTAACCCATAGCAGAGTGATATAACCTAATATATTGTACAATACTAGTGTAATCCATGGCCATCCGAATTTACTGAATAAATCCGAACTAATTTGGATTTATTCGGTAAATTCGGCAGTATTTTAATTCGGAAATTCGGTTCGATCCGAATCTCCGAATTTGCCGAATTTTCCAAATTTCCGAATCGATCCGAAACGAATTGCACATATCTACTTTAATATATGTTCTTCTTTAAGACACATTAGTGAAGTAGTGACTGATATTTGAAACACAATTGTTATTTAAATCAGTTGATTACCAAAGATTCATTAACTTGTGCCTGTACTCCTAAAATTCCAAATTCAAAACAGTGAAAAAAATATAGTGAAAAATTTAAATTTATTAATACAAAATTACCTATACTGTATACAACACTTTAATTCATCTTATATTCATACAAGTTTATAAAATCATGCAGTTGGTTTTCTTGTTCCTTGCTTTGATACAATTTGTTCAATTGGTGCACCTGATACAGTTAACTGTTAAAACATGGCTAACAAATTGACTCAGAAAAAATAAAATTAGGAATACTAATAATAAATTGTGTTCTTAAAGGGACACTGAACCCAAATTTTTTCTTTCATGATTCAGATAGAGCATGCAATTTTAAGCAACTTTCTAATTTACTCCTATTATCACATTTTCTTCGTTCTCTTGCTATCTTTATTTGAAAAAGAAGACATCTAAGCTTTTTTTTTTATTTAGCACTCTGGACAGCACTTTTTTATTGGTGGATGAATTTATCCACCAATCAGCCAGAACAACCCAGGTTGTTCACCAAAAATGGGCCGGCATCTAAACTTACATTCTTGCATTTCAAATAAAGATACAAAGAGAATGAAGAAAATTTGATAATAGGAGTAAATTAGAAAGTTGCTTAAAATGTCATGCTCTATCTGAATCACAGAAGAAAAAATTTGGGTTCAGTGTCCCTTTAAAAACAAATGGGTAAAACCAAAGTCTGTTTCAAACTCTTATTATTCTCAAGATCCTTTTACCAAGTTCCTTTGGGCTTAATATGCTTCCATCATAATGGCGTTATTAATATATTCAAGTGTATTAGAGTTGGACAGTGAATCAATAGTTAAAACAATCTCCGTTGCTGTGTTTTGTTTGTAACACTGGTCTGCGATATGCTCCTTCAAAGCACTTATCTATTGTTTGTAAGAGGTTGTTGGAGCAGTTAACTATTGGTGTGACTCCTTACGGGATTTAATCGAGGGGGAGGGTCCCCTCGACTTTCTTCAGGAAAGAATTAAGGCCTTGAGGTTGCTAATTATTTTATCTGTAATGCTAATATGCAGATTATTCATCTGAATGCTACGGCTTTAGCTTTTTCTGTTCAGGCCCATCAGGCTCTGGCTGAAGTCATGGTCTGCGGATACGACTTCTAAGTCTAGACTTCTTTCCCTCCCCTTTCAGGGAATAATTTTGTTTGGTCCAGGCCTGGACTCAATTATCTCCATGGTCACAGGGGGCAAGGGTGCCCTCCTACTGCAGGAGAATATGAACTAGTCTAAGGGACAATTTTCATTCTTTTTGTTCTGATAAAGCCCTGTTTGTGTTACTGCACAAGAGGTTTGCTGAGCCTACAGATGTGCAGTCTTTTGTTAAGGCTCTGCTGGGATCAGACCTGTGTTTTAGATCTAATGCTCCTCTTTGGAGTTTAAATCTTGTTCTTAAAGTTTTGCAACGGGCTCTGTTGGAGCCTATGCATGAAGTAGACAATAGATTGTTGTCTTGGAAGGTTCCTTTTCCACTGGCTATTGTTTCTGTGCACAGAGTATCTGTGATTGCTGCCTTGAGATGCATCCCTCCTTATCTGGCTTTCCATGCTGATAAGGCTGTTCTACGAACCAAGTTAGGTTTTCTTCCTAAGGTTGTGTCATTTTGCAACATCAATCAAAAGATTGTGGTTCCTTTCTTAAGTCCTAATCCTCCTTCGTTCGAAGGAACGTTTATAACGTAATTCTGGATATGGTTTGTGCTTGAAGTTCTATCTTCAGGCCACAATGGAATTTAGACAAACTTCTTTTGCTGTTTGTTCTCCTTTCCAGGAAGCGTAGGGGTCAGAGAGCCTCTTTGACTTCCTTATCTTTTTGGCTGAGGAGCGTCATCCGTTTAGTATAGAGTCAGTGGGACATAAGCCTCCTCTGAGGATTACAGCTCATTCTACAAGAGCAGTGGTTTCCTCTTGGGCCTTCAAAAATGAGGCCTCTATGGATCAGATTTGTAAGGCGGCTACCTGGTCCTCCTTACATACTTTTTTTTTTCTCCCTTTGGGATAAAAGGTTTTGCAGGCTGTGGTGCCCTCAGATTAGGGTCCGCCTCTTTCTTCTTTCCCTCCCGTTTGCATTCCGTGTACTCTAGAGCTTGGGTATATGTTTTCCACAAGTATGGAATGCAGCTGTGGACCCTTCCCATATTAAGAAGGAAAACATAAATTATGACTTACCAGATAATTTCCTTTCATTCTGTATGGGAAGAGTCCACAGCTCCCGTCCGTGTTCTCCAATGGGTGGCGTAAATTTAAATTTATTCTTCTGGCATCTTTTTCACCCTGATGTTTCTCCTACTGTTCCTTGTTCCCTCGGCAGAATGACTGGGGTTATGAGGAATTGGGGGAGGTATTTAAGCCTTTGGCTGGGGTGTCTATGCCTCTTCCTGGTGGCCAGGTTCAGTATTTCCCAAAAGTAAGGAATGCAGCTGTGGACTCTTCCCATACAGAAGGAAAGGAAATTATCTGGTAAGTCATAATTTATGTTTTCGAGTGGCGTGCTAATATTTTTTATTATTTTACTATGTTTTTACTGTAAATTCACATTCCAATGTTCTTCACAGAAGAAATTGTATAGATATATATTTCCATCTTAATGGGAGGAGAGTCCACTGCTTCATTCATTACTTGTGGGAATTAAGAACCTGGCCACCAGGAGGAGGCAAAGACACCCCAGCCAAAGGCTTAAATACCTCCCCCACTCCCCTCATCCCCCAGTCCTTCTTCGCCTTTCGTCACAGAAGGTTGGCAGAGAAGTGTCAGAAGATTCAGAGTAGTCTCTTATGAAGGGTAGTACTCTTAGAAATGGGACTGGAGTTTTAAGTAATCCTGTCAGTCTCTCAGTGAGAGCATGGATGAAAGTTAGAGTCCGGAGATGCAGGGAGTGCCGTCCACCTCTGAGGGTTCTCCATCCTGCGAGGTGCGTTCCCAACATTCATCTTAGATTACACAGGTAGTTACCCAAGGCCCTACTAATCCTCCCACAGGAGGGGCCTCGTGACCGCTAGATTTCGCTGCCCAGCTGCATGAGGCGGTTTCTGCGGCCTTCAATGCCCTACCTCGCCCTGCGAAGCGGAAGCAAAGGGAAAGACATAGCCTTCCGTCCCAGGGGTCATCTACTCCATTGGATGTCTCTGAGAGATTATCCGATAAGGAGGACTCCTCCGATTTACACAAAATCAATCCTTGGATTGATAGATTGTACACCTAGATAGCACTCTTCCCATAATCAAGGGTGGCAAGATTGGGCAAAGACTGGATATCTTTGGAGAGGGAGTGCTTGGGGGTGTTTAAAATATAACCTTTATTTGGTAATTTAAAACAAAAACAAAAACACACACACAATCCACATATATACAATGTTTAAAAACACAGGATTTGGTCGGATTTGTTACAATCCAATATTCTCTATTTGGATAAAGTAGTTGTAGTATTCATTAGATGTATATTAATTTGTCTTGGGTCAGAGGTATCTGTAAGGATCAGTAAAGATCTGATTTTCTTATAGAATACGTGGTATTTATAGATCTTATACCACTGTAATAATGAATCTATTATTCCTTATCTTGTTGGTCAAAGTTACAATCGATATTGTCTTCTTTAGTGTTTTATGAATGAACACACAATTGTACAATTTTGTAGGAACTGATCTAAGGTTATATATAGCAGAGTCTGGTTTGTATTCTGTCTTATTACTTATATTGAAGTTTTTAATTATAACTCTGCAAATCTAGTATCACTGCTACTTTAAAAGAATTTATGTGCAGTGTTAGGTGAAGAATGAGTGGTGCTCTCAATTTGTAACTCTGCTTATGGTAACAAACTAAATCTGCCACTATTGCAATTGCTATCTGAATATGCTGAAAATTTCGCCTGATATATTTCCAGTCTGTTAGGTTGAGCTATTGCAACTGCTATCTGAATATGCTGAAAATGTCACCTGATATATTTCCAGACTGTTGTGCTGAGCTATCAAGCACTTAAGAAAAAGTATATATATAGTTGACACAAGATCTCATCAATTTTTGCAGTTGGTTTTACTTTGTACAAAGTACATGTTAAAGTCTCTTAAAATAGTTGATTGGATCTTATATATTATAAGAATGCTTTCTGTGCTTGAAAGTATATATCGCTTGATCTTACTAGATGAAGGTCTAATTCGATTGCTGAAACTCAGTTTGATTTAAATTAACTATTTGTTTGAAACAAAGTATTGTGCCTTCCTTGTGATTTTACTGGTTAGCGTGGCAATGTGCTTAGGCAAAGTTCTTTAAAAGTTACATTGTAATTTATTTCATCTGTATGAGTAATGTTTTATGGCAGACTGTTCTTGACTGATTATAACAAAGTACTGGTAATAACACTCTTATCATTCAGAACTGCGTGAATTTGCTTTACTAATAAATTATAATAAGCAGTGGATTGGCTGAGACGGATATTCTCAATGTCTATTGATATAAGATAGATCCAGTGTTACTGCTAAGTTTAGCGCTTTTTTCTATTAGATTCTAATGTTCCATACATTGGCTGTAATAAGTGTTCAATATGTGTATTCACAAAAAATAGATAAAATGATATTATCAATATTTGTACCACCACTTTGAGTTAAATTAGCTGTTTTGTATTTTTTATCACCACAGGCTAGTTAAACGGTAAAGACGATTCGGTCTGACACTATTACAACATATAACAATTTTTGGTAGCGTCTGAATACTTTACTATACCGATTATCTCTAAGTTATTCTAAATTTGTATAAATACGGCTTGCAGTTTAGCGTTTTTTGTATTCATAAATCATTGGGTATTGGGATATTATATTTAAATCCCCCCATCCCGTACTAGTATACTTATGATAACACTTCACTGCAATTGCCGGTTACAAATGAAGTAAAGTAAACGGTACTGAATTAAACCCTGTTTTTGGGATTCTTGACTGTACTCTTAATACAACTACTTCTGTTTTTTAAATTAAAGACCAAGTGTCCTGCTAATTAAAAAATGTTAGGAGGCATTCACAACAAACATTTCCCTAACATGTTTCGCCACTAACGTGGCTTTTTCAAAGGGTACGGCGCAGCCAAAATTGTGTCTTTTTATTGGCTCGCACTCCTCCTCCTATTGGTTGTTATTTTGACAAATCCGGAGGTTCGTTGCAGGGGGCTAATTACTCGATGCAAAATAGTCTATACACATGTAAGGCAGAATATAATTGAAAGGGATTGTTTTCTCATTCTTGCTTTGTGTGTACTTTGAAATTATATGAATGAAAGTTAT
Source organism: Bombina bombina (assembly GCF_027579735.1). NCBI lineage: Eukaryota > Metazoa > Chordata > Amphibia > Anura > Bombinatoridae > Bombina > Bombina bombina. The sequence goes on along the minus strand of NC_069504.1, from coordinate 121,841,366 downwards.
TGTGTGAGACAAGGGCACAAGCGAAACTATTATTTTGCTATTATGTTATTTATAAAATGAAATAAAATAAACATAAAGTTTGAACAAGGGATTTGTCTTTTTGATTGGTTATATGCTGTTTGTACTCACCGCATAATATTTGATACTGACAGATAGTACCCAAATGTAACGTAGATACAAAGTGTATGAAAAAGACAAAGTTTCTTAAAAGAAATTTCTCAGAAGAGCAAGAATATAAATCAACATATGCTTTTAAGCTATAGTTTGTATTTGCCTAGTAATCAAGATGAAATGTATCATTATTAATAAAATAAAACATATGCTTTTAAGCTATAGTTTGTATTTGCCTAGTAATCAAGATGAAATGTATCATTATTAATAAAATAAAACATATGCTTTTAAGCTATAGTTTGTATTTGCCTAGTAATCAAGATGAAATGTATCATTATTAATAAAATAAAACATATGCTTTTAAGCTATAGTTTGTATTTGCCTAGTAATCAAGATGAAATGTATCATTATTAATAAAATAAAACATATGCTTTTAAGCTATAGTTTGTATTTGCCTAGTAATCAAGATGAAATGTATCATTATTAATAAAATAAAACATATGCTTTTAAGCTATAGTTTGTATTTGCCTAGTAATCAAGATGAAATGTATCATTATTAATAAAATAAAACATATGCTTTTAAGCTATAATTTGTATTTGCCTAGTAATCAAAATGAAATGTATCATAATTAATAAAATACAACATATGCTTTTAAGCTATAGTTTGTATTTGTCTAGTAATCAAGATGAAATGTATCATTATTAATAAAATAAAACATATGCTTTTAAGCTATAGTTTGTATTTGCCTAGTAATCAAGATGAAATGTATCATTATTAATAAAATAAAACATATGCTTTTAAGCTATAGTTTGTATTTGCCTAGTAATCAAGATGAAATGTATCATTATTAATAAAATAAAACATATGCTTTTAAGCTATAGTTTGTATTTGCCTAGTAATCAAGATGAAATGTATCATAATTAATAAAATAAAACATATGCTTTTAAGCTATAGTTTGTATTTGTCTAGTAATCAAGATGAAATGTATCATTATTAATAAAATAAAACATATGCTTTTAAGCTATAGTTTGTATTTGCCTAGTAATCAAGATGAAATGTATCATAATTAATAAAATAAAACATGCTTTTAAGCTATAGTTTGTATTTGTCTATTAATCAAGATGAAATGTATCATTATTAATAAAATAAAACATATGCTTTTAAGCTATAGTTTGTATTTGCCTAGTAATCAAGATGAAATGTATCATTATTAATAAAATAAAACATATGCTTTTAAGCTATAGTTTGTATTTGCCTAGTAATCAAGATGAACTGTATCATTATTAATAAAATAAAACATATGCTTTTAAGCTATAGTTTGTATTTGCCTAGTAATCAAGATGAAATGTATCATTATTAATAAAATAAAACATATGCTTTTAGGCTATAGTTTGTATTTGCCTAGTAATCAAGATGAAATGTATCATTATTAATAAAATAAAACATATGCTTTTAAGCTATAGTTTGTATTTGCCTAGTAATCAAGATGAAATGTATCATAATTAATAAAATAAAACATATGCTTTTAAGCTATAGTTTGTATTTGTCTAGTAATCAAGATGAAATGTATCATTATTAATAAAATTAAAGATATAACAAATATTGATAAATACAGAAATATCGTTTTGAACCATCAATATGATGACAAGCTTATTTTAAATGCTCTATATATTTTTAAATGACCAATACCCAAATGCTGATGTTTAGAAATTACTGTGATAGTAGTTGTTATAGTTGAATCTTAATTCTGGACTGATAATATGCTAAATGGATATGATAAAAAAAAAGACAGTATGGCTGCATGTACATCTATTGTTGAACAGTTATTGTCTTCTATTTTATTTTGAAATTTTGCTGCATTGAGTATAGAGATAGTACATTCTGCAGCTTGAAAATGCTAGGATTAAGTCACTGTGTTCATTGTGAAAATTTATATACTGCTTAGATAGTTGGTTAGTGACTCTGCTTGGAATAATATTAATGAAAAACGGAGGGATTAATACTATACAAGTGATAATAAGTGACTAATATAGAAAATAGTGATAAATAAAAATTCCTGTGAAATTAGTTATATGGTTACATGCTAGATCTATACTAATAACAGACTATGTAGTCATGATTATACAGATATGTTGTACGACTACATGTACCTATATAAATAGCAGGTTATTAACTCTTGTTTCTATTATACAAAGACACCACATGAGTATAGGGATAGTGCATACTTCAGTATTAATATACTGATATTTGATTTCAGTGTTCTTGTGCAATTGTGTCGTGACACCACTTGGAGCTGATAATAATAAATAAATAAAAATAATATATCTCAGTAATTTATTAAAATCTTTTGAAGTGATAAGATGTCTAAACATCGGATAGGGTGAAAATGTGAATTCTCTATGGGTTGTGCTGATGTGTGAAAACAAAAATAAACTAAAAACAGGTGCTAAACTAAAAAGTGGGGATAATTATAATATGTGATGACATAGTGAGTGACGGTTGATCTAGTGTCATGTGAGTGATGAATATGTGGCAAATATGCCAATTGTGGTGGGTGTTGAGTAGTTGAAATTTGTAATTTATTCTTGATAATTAAGAATTCATGTCTTAATTTCATTCTTATTTTATTGGTCACTAAGAATTAACATTTTGTTCATATTTATAGATATGAAAAGTAGTTATTGTGCTCATTTAGAATCTAATAGAAAAAAAGCGCTAAACTTAGCAGTAACACTGGATCTATCTTATATCAATAGACATTGAGAATATCCGTCTCAGCCAATCCATTGCTTATTATAATTTATTAGTAAAGCAAATTCACGCAGTTCTGAATGATAACAGTGTTATTACCAGTACTTTGTTATAATCAGTCAAGAACAGTCTGCCATAAAACATTACTCATACAGATGAAATAAATTACAATGTAACTTTTAAAGAACTTTGCCTAAGTACATTGCCAAGTTAACCAGTAAAATCACAAGGAAGGCACAATACTTTGTTTCAAACAAATAGTTAATTTAAATCAAGCTGAGTTTCAGCAATCGAATTAGACCTTCATCTAGTAAGATCAAGCGATATATACTTTCAAGCACAGAAAGCATTCTTATAATATATAAGATCCAATCAACTATTTTAAAAGACTTTAACATGTACTTTGTACAAAGTAAAACCAACTGCAAAAATTGATGAGATCTTGTGTCAACTATATATATACTTTTTCTTAAGTGCTTGATAGCTCAGCACAACAGTCTGGAAATATATCAGGTGAAATTTTCAGCATATTCAGATAGCAGTTGCAATAGCTCAACCTAACAGCCTGGAAATATATCAGGCGAAATTTTCAGCATATTCAGATAGCAGTTGCAATAGTGGCAGATTTAGTTTGTTACCATAAGCAGAGTTACAAATTGAGAGCACCACTCATTCTACACCTAACACTGCACATAAATTCTTTTAAAGTAGCAGTGATACTAGATTTGCAGAGTTATAATTAAAAACTTCAATATAAGTAATAAGACAGAATACAAACCAGACTCTGCTATATATAACCTTAGATCAGTTCCTACAAAATTGTACAATTGTGTGTTCATTCATAAAACACTAAAGAAGACAATATCGATTGTAACTTTGACCAACAAGATAAGGAATAATAGATTCATTATTACAGTGGTATAAGATCTATAAATACCACGTATTCTATAAGAAAATCAGATCTTTACTGATCCTTACAGATACGCCCGGGCTTTTTCAAGAGCTGCTCTTGAAAAAGCCCGGGCGTACTCCGGGGGAAACGCGTTGAGCTATACTGGTCAAGTCTGCTGTCAGAGAAGGTGCCCTGCTGCTGGAGGCTGAATTTGGGAGGAGAACATCCCCTGTCAGTACTATCGGCTAGCCGTGGTGATCTGGATTGGCAGACCGAGACCCCATATGTTCACAACATAATTTGTGAAATGTCTGATTGCACTTACTGTTTGTAAGTAGTACTTGTATTGCACTGTTTTATCTGTTAATAAAACTGCCTTGAATCGTGTCCTTTTGCGCTGCTCTCTTCTATTCAGATCGATTGACTACTTTTCTACTTCCGGTGTGGGGAGAAACACACAGGGACAGAGAGAGGCGGCATTTGGACTGTTTGGGAGCGTAAGAAGCAACACTTGGAATTCATTTTATGCGTCTACATTTGTATGTGTTTTTCCCTCCAGATAACCAGGAGGCAACAGAGCAGTAAGACTGTTTTGTTTTTACTTATTTAAATTAGCGCTGCTTACAAAATCTGCCAATATATTTTAAACACCCCCAAGCACTCCCTCTCCAAAGATATCCAGTCTTTGCCTAATCTTGCCACCCTTGATTAGGGGAAGAGTGCTATCTAGGTGTACAATCTATCAATCCAAGGATTGATTTTGTGTGTGTCAGTATACAAGTACACAGCACCTCAGCCATGTTGTAATTAAGTCTGGGTTATAGACACAAACCTGTGTATATTCTATCTATAAATCCAGAGATTAATAGGCTACCCTAATCTTTAATTTTCAGCAGTGCCATTAGTACTTTTGTTTTTCTTTGTTGACTCCTCCGACTTGTTGGAGGGCGCTCTCTCTGGGAAGGAATCTGCATCTTCTAGACCTCCAGCTATGGGGGAGCCAGATTTCAAATTTAAGATGGAGCATTTGCACTTTTTACTGAAAGAAGTGCTTGCTACGTTGGAGGTTCCGGAACCGAAGCTTACGTGGACAGGGTGGTGCCCCAGACCTTCTCAGTTCCCATGACGATGGCTATTATTATTAAGAATGAGTGGGAGAAACTGGGTTCGTCCTTTTCTTTCTCTACCTCTTTTAAAAAGCTGTTCCCCGTTCCGGACTCTCAGCTTGAGCTATGGGGGGCCATTCCGAAGGTTGATGGAGCTATCTCCACGCTCGCTAAGTGTACGACTATTCCCCTCGAGGATAGTTCATCGTTCAAGGAACCCATGGACAAGAAGTTAGAATCCATGTCGAGAAAGTGTTCCAATTCACGGGGTTTGTTTTCCAACCGGCAGCGGCGATTGCTGCGGTGGCTGGAGCGGCTACCTATTGGTGTGACGCACTGTCAGCTATGGTCGAGGTGGAGACTCCCCTCAAGGAGATACAGGAAAAGATTAAGGCATTAAGGGTAGCTAACTCTTTTATCTGTGATGCAAACATGCAGGTTATTCGCCTGAATGCTAAAACATCAGGTTTCTCTGTTCTAGCCCGCAGGGCTCTATGGTTAAAGTCGTGGTCTGCTGACATGACTTCCAAGTCTAGATTTCTATACCTTCCTATTCAGGGGAAAGTTATTTTTGGGTCCAGGCCTGGACTCTATCATATCCACGGTCACGGAAGGCAAGGGTGCCTTCCTTCCACAGGATAAGAAGAATAAGCCTAAGTGCTCTACTTTTCGTCCCTTTCATTCAGACAAGTCTTAATGCCAGCAGCCTGCTGTGAAGAAAGAGCAGTCCAAGGGATCTTGGAAACCAGCTCAATCTTGGAACAAGTCCAAGCAGAGCAAGAAGCCCGGCGAGACAAAGTCAGCATGAAGGGGCGGCCCCCGATCCGTCGCTGGATCGCGCAGGGGGCAGACTATCTCTGTTCGCAGAGACTTGGATGAAAGACGTCCAGGATCCTTGGGTTCTGGAGGTTATTACCTAGGGTTACAGGATAGGGTTCAGGACTCATCCGCTCATGGGGCAGATTCCTCTTGTCAAACCTATCCTCAAGACTAGAGAAGAGAGACGCCTTTCTAGAGTGCGTGAGGGATCTCTCATCTCTCTGAGTAATAGTTCCAGTACCTCTAGCAGAAAGGGGTCTAGGGTACTATTCAAACCTTTTCATGGTCCCAAAGAAGGAGGCCACGTTTTGCCAAATTCTTGACCTAAAGTGTCTAAACAAGTTTCTGTCAGTTCCATCGTTCAAAATGGAGATGATCAAATCAATCCTGCCCCTAGTTCAAGAGTGGCAATTTATGACGACAATAGACTTGAAGGATGCCTACCTTCACATGCCAATCCCCAAGGACCACGTCAGGTTCCTAAGATTCACATTTCTGGACCAACACTTCCAGTTTGTGGCCCTACCATTCAGTCTAGCGATTGCCCCAAGAGTCTTTTCGAAAGGTTCTGGGGGCGCTGCTCGCGGTATCGAGAGCCAGAGATATTGCGGCGGCTCCTTATCTGGACAATATTCTGGTCCAGGCTGCGTCCTGCAGTCTCACGGAGGACGACTCAAGGGCTCTTCTTCTCCTTTGATCCCATGCATAGAAAATAAACGAAGGGAAGAGATCTCTGGTTCCCAGCAACAAGGTGGAGTTCCTGGGTACGATAATAGATTTCATATCTATGAAGATATTCTTGACAGATCAGAGACGTTCCAAGATTGCGTCCAGCTGTCTTGCCCTTCAGACCTCCTCAAAGCCATCTGTGGCCAGGTGTATGGAGGTGATTGGGCTCATGGTATCCAGCATAGATGCCATTCCATTCGCCAGGTTTCCATCTCAGACCTCTTCAGTTATCAATGTTGAGACATTGGAATGGCGATCACTCAGATCTATCCCAGCAGATCTCTCTAGACAACCGAGTGAGGGAATCCCTCTCTTGGTGGATCAGTCCGGGTCAGCTGGCCCAGGGGACCTCCTCCTTGAGGCCATCCTGGGAGATTGTGACCACGGACGCAAGTCTATCAGGATGGGGAGCTGTTTGGAGTGCCAGAAGGGCACAGGGCAGGTGGACTCGAGAGGAGTTGACTCTACTAATGAATATTCTGGAACTTTGAGTGATATTCAACAATCTGAGGGCTTGGCCCTCCCGATTCATCAGATTCCAGTCGGACAACATTACCTCGGTGGCTTACATGAACCATCAGGGGGGAACAAGAAGCTCCCTAACCATAAGGGAAGTATTTTGGATTCTGGAATGGGCAGAGACTCACAATTGTTCGCTCTCAGCGATTCACATTCCGGGTGGGGACAACTGGGAAGTGCACTTACTCGGCAGACAGTCTTTCTATCCGGGGGAATGGTCTCTCCATCCTGAGATGTTTAAGGAGATCTACAACAGATGGGGGATGCCGGAGATAGACCTCACGGCATCCAGACTCAACTTCAAGCTACCCAGATACGGTTGGTGGTCCAGGGACCCACAGGCAGTGCTGATAGATGCGTTAGCGGTTCCTTGGGAGTTCAACCTAATTTACATATTTCCACGTTGCCACTTCTTTCTCGAGTGGTGGCCCAAATCAAACCGGAGCAAGCTTCAACTATTCTGATTGCTCCATTGTAACCGCAGAGGACGTGGTTTGCGGATCTGGTGGGGATGTCATCGTCTCCTCCATGGAGGTTACCCTGGTGCAGAGATCTGCTGGTTTAGGGTCCCTTTCTACACCAAAATCTCGATTCTCTGAGGCTGACTGCATGGAGATTGAACGCCTTGGCTAAGAGAGGTTTTTTTGAGAGGTTTTTCTGGAACACTCATCCAGGCCAGGAAGCCGGTCACTCGTCGCATCTATCATAAGGTGTGGAGGAACTACTTATCCTGGTGCGAGGAACGTGGATACCCCTGGCACAAGATTAGGGTATCCAGGATTTTGGCCTTTCTCCAGGATGGGTTGGATAAGGGTCTTGCCACTAGTTCCTTAAGGGGAAAGATTTTGGTGTTGTTGGTGCTGTTACACAAGAAGCTAGCGGAGCTTCCTGATATTCAGTCCCTTGTTGAGGCTCTGTCTAGAATCAGACCTGGCTTTAGAAATTCTGCTCCTCGGAGCTTAAACTTGGTTCTTAAGGTTTTGCAGAGGGCTCCGTTTGAGCCTATGCATGCGCTTGACATTAAAGGGACACTGAACCCATTTTTTTTCTTTTGTGATTCAGATAGAGCATGCAATTTTAAGCAACTTTCCTATTTACTCCTATTATCAATTTTTCTTCATTCTCTTGCTATCTTTATTTGAAAAAGAAGGCATCTAAGCTTTGTTTGGTTCAGTACTCTGGACAGCACTTTTTTATTGGTGGATGAATTTATCCACCAATCATCAAGAACAACCCAACTTGTTCACCAAAAATGGGCCGGCATCTAAACTTACATTCTTGCATTTCAAATAAAGATACCAAGAGAATGAAGAAAATTTGATAATAGGAGTAAATTAGAAAGTTGCTTAAAATGTCATGCTCTATCTGAATCATGAAAGAAAAAATTTGTGTTCAGTGTCCCTTTAATGATTCTTTCCTGGAAGGTTCTATTTCTTCTGGCTATTGCATCAGCTTGCAGGGTCTCTGAGTTAGCGCACTAGCAAACTGAGCACCCATACCTGTTTTTTCACACTGATAAGGCTGTGCTTCGCACTGGGTTGGGATTTCTTCCCAAGGTGGAGTCAGATCGTAACATCAATCAGGAGATAGTAGTTCCTACCTTGTGTCCTAACCCTTCTTCGTCTAAGGAAAGGTTACTGCATAACTTGGATGCGGTTCAACCATTGAAGTTTTATCTTCAGGCCACGAAAGATTTCAGACAGACTTTGTCCTTATTTGTGGTGTATTCAGGGAAGCGTAGGGGGCAGAAGGCCTCTTCCACTTCTCTGTCTTTTTGGTTGAGGAGTGTTATCTGTTTGGCCTATGAGACAGCGGGACATAAGCCTCCTCAGAGGATTACGGCTCACTCAACTAGATCTGTGGCCTCTTCTTGGGCCTTCTAGAACGAGGCCTATGTGGAGCAGATTTGTAAGGCGGCTACTTGGTCCTCCTTACATACTTTTACAAAGTTTTACAAATTTGATGTCTTTGCTTCGGCGGAAGCTTTGTTTGGGAGAAAGGTTCTGCAGGCTGTGGTGCCCTCAGTATAGGGTCCGCCTCCTTTTACCCTTCCGTTTTGTGTTCATTCAGTGTCCTCTAGAGCTTGGGTATTTATTCCCACAAGTAATGCATGAAGCAGTGCACTCTCCTCCCATTAAGATGGAAAACATAAATTATGCTTACCTGATAATTTAATTTCCATCTGTGGGAGGAGAGTCCACTGCTCCCGCCCGTTTGCTCCGGTGGGCGGACCTACATTTAATAATACTCTTCTGGCACCATTTATACCCTGATATTTTTCCTACTGTTCCTTGTTCCCTTGGCAGAATGACTGGGGGATGAGGGGAGTGGGGGAGGTATTTAAGCCTTTGGCTGGGGTGTCTTTGCCTCCTCCTGGTGGCCAGGTTCTTAATTCCCACAAGTAATGAATGAAGCAGTGGACTCTCCTCCCACAGATGGAAATTAAATGATCAGGTAAGCATAATTTATGTTTTTAGAAACAAATCATCAGATATGTATACAAATATATATTTAAAATCATTGACTGCAGTTGTATAACTGTTATACATTTGCAAGTACATTAAGTTTCAGCAGTGTCTCCTGTCATGAATTGCTTTAGAAATGTACACACTCCATAATAACTTTGTTTTTATTCATTATCTAAGTATTGCATTTTATTTTGCTTCTAGTTTACATGGTTTATGACACGGCAAAGTGAAATATTTAATGTGATATTCTTTTTTTAGTTTAGGAACACAGACTCTTTTTGAAGATAACTGCACAGAAACCGTGGATATGTTCTGTTTAAACAGAAAAAGCAAAACTAAATGTATTGGACCTGAACATTTTTTTGTTAAAAATCACTGTGTAGATGCGGCATTATCCTTTACTGGGAAATCAAATTCCATATCTAAACACCCAGATGACAACCTTCTTACTGAAGATGATGACAGTGTAAATTTGCGTCATATAAATAACAGTTTTAATACCAGTTTTACCGTTGAAAGGTGCCTTAACTTTTTTAAATCACCAGATGAAAACAAAAATGTAAAAGACATACTGCAAGACTGTAAAAAACACTGTAGTCAAGAAATACAGAAACCTTTTGTTCATCTCCATCATGACACATACTTTGAAAAGAAAGGTGAGTTATACTCAGTTTTGATTATTTAACGGTGCTAAGTGAATGCAGCATGATGTGAGGCATTACCAATAAAGTAACTTTTTAAATTCAGTTCAGTGTTAAGGCTGTAATTGGAGCTTATTGTTGCTACTTAAAGCAAATTAACTAACATTGCAGATAATCGTAATTTAACTTCTTCCCTAACTTCTGAACTATCTCTTGGCATTTAAAAACAATTGAGTACCATGTTATTAGCAATACTGAAATTATATATATGAGATAACATAAGTGATGGTAATGTTTATTATCTTGTAAGAGTGGATTCAAAAGTACAATTCCAAAGGTTATATCTTTATGAAGCATATTTGTTTCAGAGTACTTTTTCCACTTAATTTTTAGGTGTTTTTGAAACTAGGATTGTTAACTAATTGCAATGGTAACATTCATTTTCTCAGTACTGAAAAAAAAACACTCTGAAAGCTAGGCCTGAACATGGCCAGTGCATGGTTAAAGTAATCAGTTCAGGGTTTTTTTACATTTTACATAGGGGTTTAGAGATTGAGATATTAAAAAAAATTGTGAAAGTGTTAAAGAGCAAAATATATGTTGGGTTGAGGGAGCTGCTAGAGTTATTCAGTTCCTCTATAAGGAATATGGGGACGATACATTATTTGTTAAAGTGGAGTCAGAGTTTTAAAACCTATAGGGCTAGATTACATGTGGGCGCGCTAATTTGTGCTCATATTACAAGTTGCAAGTAAAGCGACTGCATGATCAGAAACAAAATGTTAGGAAAAAATTAGAGTTACAATACACACAACATAAATACATTAAAAATACTTGTACACTCATATATACACTAGCTAATAAAAATTATACTTATAAATATTAATAAAATTAAATAAAAATAAGTTATAAGGGTTGAAAGGTATGACATTGTTTGACTACTAAGGACTATAATATATATATATATATATATATATATATATATATATATATATATATATATATATAAAAATATTACAGGGAAGAGAGAAAGTAGAGAATATATATATTCTCATAAAAAGACAGGGATTTCAGCATTCGTATAGAAAAAAGGTATCACACCAATTTAATTCAAGGATTACATATGATTTATTAAGGCTATGTCCACAAACATACATAGACTCTGCAGACAAAACTCCCAAGAGGCTGTGTTAACGCTGTAATAAATGCAATACAATAATGACATATGTATTATGTGTAGAAAAACAAATAGAATTAAAAAGCATTGCCATCTTATAACCAATATGTGTAGATTTATGTGCAGAATACACAACACTAGATGCAATACCCCTTCCAAAGGGTAGCCCTGAACTCCACCAGGAATCTGCTACCTTGTATTATCAATGAGGATCCATGCAAAAACGTTGCTACACCAATAAAGGAGTGGGAAAATCAAAGGCAACACCTCTCTCAGATTGTGACCCAGAAAAGCATAACTGGAAACTGTCACCATTAGATAAAACCTGAGGATCTATGCCAGAGATTAGAAAAACATATAAATACTTAGATGCATAAAGTTACAATAGAATATGCAATAATGCTTGCTGGATGAACAACACCAATACTAGAGAATAGCACCACCCATATTGGAGGTCCCAGCTACTATAGAAATTAATTAGGATCGATGTTCATCCTTAAAGGGACATAATACTCATATGCTAAATCACTTGAAACTGATGCAGTATAACTGTAAAAAGCTGACAGGAAAATATCACCTGAGCATCTCTATGTAAAAAAGGAAGATATTTTACCTCACAATCTCCTCAGCTCACCAGAGTAAGTTCTGTGTAAAAAGTTATACTCAGCTGCTCCCATCTGCAGGTAAAAAAATTAAAAAAAATGAAGAAATGAACAGCAGCCAATCAGCATCAGCAGTGCTGAGGTCATGAACTCTTACTGTGATCTCATGAGATTTGACTTAACTCTCATGAGATTTCATAGTAAGCTTCCTTTACCTGATTGGTGAAATAATATGAGAGTGCACAATGCTCATCCCTTCAGATGTCCCAGGACAGACATACTAATATGCTGCTTAGAAATCCTTTACAATGGGAGGTGGCTACTGAGGAAATTTTGAGGTAAAATATCTTTCTTTTTTACATAGAGATGTTCAGGTGATATTTTCTAATCAGCTTTTTACAGCTATACTGCATCACTTTCAAGTGTTTAAACATTTGGGTATTATGGCCCTTTAAGCAAGCACATGGTGAAGGTGCATAATAACATTTACGTAAAGTATACAGGCGGTAAAGTAGGAAGCATTTAACATATATAATGCCTTAGACAAGTACTCAAAGGTGCTATATCAAATACTGAATTCATATAGAATAGAATATTGTGTTGATATAATTCCAAGTCCAGTGGTGACAATCAACACTTAAACGCCAATGTGGTACATATATGTCTTTGCACCACCATCTCAGTATAGCCGTTTGACACTCAACATAGCAACAAAGTTACACCGCAATACTTTACTGTAGGTAACGATCACCAAAAGAATCCTCCGGTCTGGGAGTTATAGGCAAAGCATGTTCATCTTAAAGCTGCACATTTGTAATCCACATGTATTGGAAAGCCGGTCCAGGCCGACAGCCGTTTCACCCCCCACGTGACCAAACGTCATAGGGGCTTCTTTAGGGCGTACATCTTAACACACAATGTACCGGTATTTAAAATACTGCCTATTAATTGGATAGGTGAACATTTGATCATTTTCATTCGAGATTTTTAAAGGAGCCATACCTATATTGAAAATTGTGCACTACCAAGCATTTATTTACATTACTTTGTAAGGTAATGTAAAATAGCATATTTACATTGGGTTTAAATACAATGGCCTTTGTGATAGAAGAAAAGGAGAATATTCAAACCATACTTATATTAAATCAACTATTTGGAGAGGATAGCGCCAACATACAATGCCTCCAAACACCACGTTGCAATTTACTGTTTACAAAAAAGGAGCAAAGTCTAGTTTCTCATTCAGCCCCTTTTGGTGATAGGGTTTTAAGGCGATATTTCCAAGCCGCTTCCTTTCTTTTTTTTCCTTTATTCTTTATTATTGTATTTCAACAGACTTATACGATTTCAAACAATTTCAGAGGAAACAACATAAAAAAAGGGCAAAGCAAATAATTAGAAACCCAGCAATGGTATACATTTCATATCTTGATGTGCCCCAAAAAAAGAAAAACCAAGAAACAAAGGAAAGACAATAAAAAAAGAATAAACCCCTTCTATAAAAATTAAGAGCTTTCAACCTCTGTTGATCTTAACATATGGTTTCAATCCGATACTCCTCGAACTTCATCATTAATTGTTGAAATACATTTTTCCGTTTTCTATATCCCCCCCCCTTAACAAAAGACAATTACGATTCGACATAATCATTACAACACTCAACAGGACACACTAGACAAAAAAAAAAATAAAATAAAAAAAAAAAAAAAATATTACCAAAGACCAAGCAAAACCAGTTCAGTATTTCTGAATGGATATATTAAACTGTCAATTTCGTTTAAGGGAAAAGATCTAATAAAAACAGACCACTTTCTGAGAAACAAAATAATCTCCCTTTCTTCTTCCAGATTGGTGTCTATTTGTTCCAAGATACATTGTTTTTTAAGGCAGTTTTTGACCTCTTGGATACTGGGGGCTGACCTATTTTTCCATTTTTTTAAGATTAGGTATCTTGCTGCTAAAATAGCTGAGTTAACTATTTTAGTATCTACTAGTCGATCTTCCGGTTCTTTCCATAGGAAAATAATGTGTACTGGCAAGAGGGTCAAAGGGGGGATTCCTAATGTATTAAGCCAATATTGTACCTTCAGCCAAAACTGTTGAATTTTTGGACAAATCCAAAGCATATGCAGAAGATTGGCCGATGGTAAGGAACATCTGGGGCATAAATTAAATTCAGTGTTCTTGCAGCGCACGGCTTTTTCAGGAGTAAAATAAGTCATAAGTAATAATCTTATATGGGATTCTCTCCAAGATGAGGAGAGAGTAATTTTTGAGACTTCAGATAGTGAAAATTGAATTAATTCAATATCCCCCAGGTTCTGCGATAAAACCACCGCCCAATTATCAAGTAATTTTTCCAACCTGGAGTTGCCTTTTGAGGAGTTTAGGTCTCGATATATGGGGGAAACTGATGTTAGGCCATTTTTAGCTAAGATTAGCCATTTCTCAATATTTCCCAGTGACCAAGTCCAACCAAATTTATCGACTAAGTTTAGGGCAAAGTGTCTTACTTGTAGGTAGGCGAAGAACTCTTTATGGGATAATTTGAACTCCTCTCTCAGAGTACCAAAAGTTTTTATACACTTCCTTTCAAAATCCAACAATTGATACATTTTCCCCAGACCTAGTGCCTCCCATCTCTGGAAAGGGGACAAATTAAGACCCTCTTGAAATTGAGGGTTACCTACTATTGGCATATGATTAGATACTCCTTGTTCGATATTGAGGATATTACACACTCTCCACCAGGCTAATAAAGGATTGAACATTGTTTTCATTTTTTTCACCTCTTTCGGTAGAGTGCTTCTAGTGCAATGAAGTAGAGCTAAAGGGGTAAGTGGGTATAGAATATTTTTTTCCAATTCGTTGTTAGTGACATAGTCTCTTTCTGACATCCAGTCCAAGATCAAGCGGGTCAAAAAAACAAGATTATAAAGTTAAATATCTGGCAAGGCTAGCCCCGCATACTCTCTAGGAAGGGACAATTTAGTTAGCGAAATTCTGGGCTTTTTATTCTGCCAAATAAATTTTCTAAGTACAATGTTAAATAATAAAACATCTTTACCTTTAAGAACCAGAGGAGTGTTTTGTAAAATGTATAATATCTTCGGAAGGCAAACCATTTTATATAGGGCAATACGACCTGACAATGATAGAGGAAGGTTCTGCCAGTTTTTCAGATTTTCTTTAATTTTATTCAATACCGGAGGTATGTTAAGATTATACCACGTATCTGGATTGGAAGAGATCATGATACCAAGGTATCTAAAGGAGTTGGTCACTATTTTAAATGGAATATTACCCATAGAGTCCTTGGATTGGTTAATCCATAATAATTCGGATTTCGACATGTTTACTCTATAACCAGAAAAAGCCCCAAATTGTTCTATGATTAATATAAGTTTAGGGACGTTAATGGATGTTTTAGATGTATAAATTAAGATGTCATCAGCATATAGAGCTAATTTCATCTCTTTCTCACCAATCCTAATACCATCAAGATGTTGTCTGATGTATAAGGCAAAGGGCTCAATTGAGATATTGAAAAGGAGGGGGGAGAGAGGACACCCCTGACGAGTACCCCTCTTAAGAAAAATATTTGAAGAAGTTAAACCATTAACTAATATTCGAGTAGAAGCTGTTTTATATAGATTATCAATAAAATTGAAAAAATTACCTTGTAAACCAAATTGATGGAGAGAGTGTAACAAATGATCAAAATGAACAGAATCAAATGCTTTCTCCGCGTCGATTGCAATGATTGCAGCATCCGGGGCGCCTCTCTCCCCCTCCCTCTCCCCTTTCTTGTTAAAATAATCTATAGTTAAAAAAAGTTCCCTGATCTTTGCTGACGAATTTCGTTTAGACATAAACCCTGCCTGATCTTTATGTATGATACTGGGGAGAAGTAGTTGGAGACTATCTGCTATAATGGAGGACAAGATTTTATAATCGGTATTTAATAATGCTATCGGCCTGTATGATTCCTTTCTATCGGGCTCTTTCCCTTGTTTAAGAATTAAGGTTGTGAATGAAGCGGAAAAACTGGGTGGGGGAATAATGCCTTTTATATAAATCTCATTATATAAAGAAAGTAAATGAGGTGATATTGATTTGGCAAGTATTTTATAAAATTTGTTAGGCAAACCGTCGGGCTTTGTTTAAAGAGAGATCAAGAATTGCTTTTGAAATCTCGGGCTCAGTTATGGGAAGATTGAGCACTTCAACTAGATCTGCCGATACCAAATTATGTGTGATTTTATCACAAAAAGATTCCCGTACCTGTAAATTTGAGGTTTTCAAAGAGTATATGTCCTGATAATATTCAACAAAGGAATTAATTATATCTTCTGAAGATGTTATTGTCTTATCTTCTCCCTGTAATGAATCTATCACTAATGAGCACTTATCTCTTTTTACTAATTTTGCTAGCAGTTTTCCTGATTTGCTCCCATGCCTGTATAGTTTGGCTTGGAATTTCAGATCTTTCTGTGTAGCCTTAAGTAAAAGAAAAGAGTCTCTTTCCTTTAACGCTTGGGTATATTTTGCCCAATTTCTAGGTGTTTTGTCTAATAGGTAGGAGTTATAAGAATTAGAAACAGATCTTATAATTTCTCTTTCTCTAAGCTTAAATTTTTTTGTCCTGTTTATAGAATAAGCTAAAATTTCTCCTCTCAAAACCGCCTTAGCGGCTTCCCAAAAAATTATGGGACGATTAATGTATTCTTTGTTAAAGGAAGAGTATTCCTGGAACTTAGTGTTTAGCCAATTTTTAAATTTAAGATCCGAAGCAAGATAGGTGGGAAAAACAAATCTGGAATATCTTGAAGTAGGATTGCTCGGGAAGAACTCTAAGAGGATTGGAGCATGATCCGATATGCAGATAGGTAAAATTTTAACATCTAATTTTACTTTGCATAATCTCTCATCTATAAGAATCAAGTCAATTCTTGACAGTGACTTGTGCGCCTTAGAGAGGCAAGTAAAGTCCCTAGACTCTGGATTATGTGACCTCCATATATCTCTAAGACGGAGATTCTGAAAAAGTTTGAGAAACATTTTGGCTTCTAAATTATCCCTTTTGGTTCTGAGAGAGGAATTCTTATGCCTTAACCTATCTAGGGGAAATTGCGGTGCCATGTTGAAGTCCCCGCCTAATATCAAAAAGCCTTCTGTATAGGACAATAAATTTGCTTGAAGCTTTTCCCAAAAGGGGAAACTAAATACATTTGGAGCATATATGTTACATAATGTGTAGAGTATTTGGTCAATTTTAATTTTCACCATTATGAACCTCCCTTCTGGATCTGAGTTAGTATGGAGAACCTGGTATTTTATCTTTTTACCGAGTAGAATCGCTACCCCTCCCTTCCTTTGGGTACTGGGCGACGCAAGTACTTCATTCACCCAAGAGCACTTAAGTTTAAGAACCTCTTGCATTTTAAGGTGAGTTTCCTGCAAAAATGCGATGTCTGTCCGAATTTTTCTTAACTGTGCTATTATTGTTTTGCGTTTGATAGGTGATGTGATACCCCCAATATTCCAAGAGGTCAATTTAAAACTGTTTAATATATCAATCATTCAAACATTGTATAAAAGAGAGGAAAAGAATAGGGTAACACAAAAAAAAAAAAAAAAAACACAAGACATGACAAGACACCCCAACAAATAACAAAAAACATTGAAAAATGTAGGAGCTATGATCTAAGCCGTGTGTGAATATTATACATCTCATAGCCATCTGTATTGATAATATCCAGCTGTAGCTAAATGCCAGTTCCTCTCTACTAGATTGAAATCTTAGCTTATTCTGAGGGAGGTTGTTTTGATATAAATGTTTCTGCTTCTCTAGCTGACTCAAAAAAATGTGTACTGTTATTAATTATTATTTTCAACTTTGCTGGATAAATAATAGTGGCTCGGTGACCTTGATTTATTAGCTTGGTGCATAGCGGGGCCAGGTCCCTTCTTTTAGCAGATGTTTCTGCAGAGAAATCCTGGAAAAGCATAATTTTAGCTCCATCCAGAAATATGGGTTGATTTTTTTTGAAGTGCTGCAGTAATAAAAGTTTATCCTGATAGTTAAGGGCTTTGGCTATGACTGGTCTAGGTCTGGGATTTCTGCTCTCTGCCATTTGTCTTCCTAATCTATGCACTCTCTCTATAACTATCCTTGGGTGTGATTGAGGAATTTGCAATAAGTGTGGCAGTGTAATTGTTACAAATTTGTCAAGATCCTCATATTGCTTTTCTTCAGGGATACCAATGATTCTGAAATTATTTCGTCTAGCCCGATTCTCAATATCTTCCAATTTTAGCTGAAATTTTGTAAGATTAGAGTTTATAGTGTCTAACTTGCTATTGTGGGCTATCACATTATCTTCTAAGTCAGAAATTCTTTGTTCAGCTTCTCCTAATCTGTTTGAGAACTGGCGAACTTCAGTTACCAATGCGTGTATGTCTTGTTTTATTTCGGCTTTAAGGGTGTCAAATTTAGGTGAAAGGGCTTCAGAAATCTGTATAACTAAAGTTTGCAAGTCTATAGTCTCTCTTATCTGTGACATATTTGTGCTAGCGGGAGAGGTGCCTGTTGTGATTTCTGGTGTGGTTTTATTATTTCTTTTTTCTCTCTGCCTCCCAGCCATAGTGGAGGGAGGTGTTTTAGTATGTGTGGTGAAACATTTATCCATGCAATAGTGGTTGTGTGGAAACAAAAAATAAAAACTCAGTGAGGGGGGTGAGTGTGAGGGGAGTGATAAATTAAATAAATTTTGTGCTGTGATTTCTCTGTTATCAGTGGCAATTTTTTAATTAGTTTCAGGCTTGCAAAAATAATTTTTCTTATCCCTTTTCTCCTGCTCTCTGCTTTATTTCCCCTTCGCCTAGGGTTGTATCCACCCTAGAATATTTTACTTATCTTAGGTACTTTAAATATCTCAGGGGAAAAAGTAGAGTAATTTTTAGAGTATATACCGTTATGCTTTTAAGCAGTGCTATCTTGAGCAATACTATTTTCAATTCAACAGATGGTGGTCATACACAGGTAAAAAGTGACTATTTTGAAGAATAGAATTACATTGTAGGTTTAGACCTAATAATATAGGACCCAGAAGTGCCCACATATACCCTAACTCATATACACAGACGTGCAAATGGGCCCATATGCAGACAAAAAATCTTATTTAGGCAAAAAGAGAAAAAAAAAAAAGCAGTCTAAACTAAAAAGGGTGTATAATCAGAGTCACTGATAGATTACGCCATTCTGTTGCATGTTCTAATTAAGCAGTTTGGCAGCAGCCCTATCTATGTATACAATTGTGTCAGTTTTCACCAGCTAGTAGTATTAGATATGTTACAACGTTCAGTTCTCCAGTCACTTTGTATTGGTATGTGATTTAAGTTTTTACTGAAGTAAAGTGATCAGTGATCCCCCAGGCCAAAGCTAGTAAAAAGCATTCGTATATTGTAAGAGAATAGCTCTGGGGTATAATAAGATAGTACCTGACCCTGGTCCTTTAGGGTATAATGTGTCTCCAGCAGTTAAAGTTCTCTAGGGGGCTTCTTTAAATGGGGTTCTTGGTTCTTTACCTCTCCACGCAACATCGGTGGGGAAAGATAAAGGAGTTGAAGGAAAAACAAGTGCTGCAGGTGGTATTCCAGCCCTCCTCTTGAAACACGGGCAGGCAAACACCAAATGTGCCGCTTCTCGGGTAGTGCTCCCACAGCGCAGATCAGCGCCGCACCTTCAGGAATCAGATGTCCCGGTCAGGTGATCCACAGGAGCCGCGTCTTGCGGTGAGCCGTCTCAGAAGGTCCAGAGGTAGTATCACTCCGCCGTATCAGGTGCCCAACCACAGAAGAGGGGCCATGTGAAGCCGGAAAGGAGCGGACCTCCAGCCAGAGGTACCCCGCCGGACACAATCCCCAACAGGTCAGTTTAGCCCGGTCACACAGGCTCTCATTCCAGTGATCAACCGCTAGGTCAGTCTGCTCCGGGCAAATCACGAACCACTACCGCAGCAGTCTCTGTGTCTGTGAGCGCCCACGTCCGGTGCTCAGGAAAGCCTCTCAATGGTTGCCTTGTTTCTTGGTATTAAAGTCCCGACTAGGAGACAAACCGAGTGTAACGTTTATATATCGTTCTGCTGCTCTACCAGGAGAGCTCTTAACTTTTTGGCTTTTTTTGTTTCCCAGGATCAGACAGTAGTAAGATCTATGGTATGTCTTTACTTCTTTTGATACTTTGTCATAATTTTCAAAACCAAGTATCCAATCTGTAAGCGTAAGTGCGATGTCTTAGCACTTTTGGAGGAGCCAATAGCTGAGTATAACTTGCTTGCTTGAGCCGCCCCAGGCCAGGGGTGTTCAGCACGCTTTCCCGCTGCCAATAGCTCTTTAGGAGATACAGAGCAGGTGTCTCTCTCACCTTACACCTGAACTCCTCCCACCGGCTTCCTCAGCCAAGCCGCTTCCTTTCTAAGGAGCAAATTGTCAATGTCTCCTCCCCTACCATATAGGAAACATTTCTCAATCCCAATAACCTTTAAATTATCGATAGAACAATTATGGCATAACTTAAAGTGTAAAGCTATATTACTATTTATATCTCCTTCTCTTGCATTAATAATGTCATTACAATGTTCAGTTATTCTATATTTTAACATTCTTTTTGTCTTTCCTGTGTAGAACAACGGACAAAGACAATATAGGAGATAGATAATGTTCTCAGATTTACAATTAATATACTGCCTGGTCTCAAAACTCTTCTCCCCAGTACTGAACTGTTTTGTCTTAACAATGAATTTGCAAAAGACACAATTACCACATAGAAAACATCCCTGAACTCTTTGGCGTTTTTCTAGCCAGTTCAGTTCTCTTGGATTTCTTACATAATCACTCTTTACCAACTTATCCTTCAAATTGTGAGCTCTACGTGCAACAAGTGATGGAAAATCACCCACCACCTTCTTAACATTTTCATCTGCCATTAGAAATTGTCATTTATTTTTCAATATAGTTCTAACCTTGTTCCAATGTTCATTGTACTCAGTAACAAATCTTATTTTATTGTCAGTCTTAGTTTCTTTCTTATTATAGAGAAGATTGTCCCTATCAGTTTTTAGGGCCCGATTAATTGCATAATTAACATTTCTTTTAGAATAACCTCTAGCTTTAAACCTATTGGTCATTTCATTGGCATGTTCAATAAATTTAGTTTTACTAGAACAATTTCTACGTAACCTTATAAATTGTCTTATAGGAATACCTTTTAATTAATGAAGGTAGATGGTGACTTGATGCTAACAACAATGTATTTGTAGCTGTATCTTTATGGTAAATTTCAGTACTAAGTTTTGTACATTCCCTTTTTGATTGGAGCAATCTCATGGTGACAGTTTCCAGTTATGCTTTTCTGGGTCACTCTCAGAGAGTTGTTGCCTTTGATTTTCCCACTCCTTTATTGGTGTAGCAACGCATTTGCATGGATCCTCATTGATAACCCAAGGTAGCAGATTCCTGGAGGAGTTCAGGGCTACCCTCTGGAAGGGGTGTTGCATCTAGCGTTGGGTATTCTGCACATAAGTCTACACATATTGGTTATAAGCTGGCAATGCTTTTTAATTCTATTTGTTTGTTTTTCTACACATAATGCATATGTCATTATTGTATTGCATTTATTACAGCTTCGACATAGCCTCTTGGGAGCTTTGTCTGCAGAGTCTATGCATGCGTTTGGACATAGCCTTAATAAATCATATGTAATCTTTGAATTATTTTGGTGTGATACCCTTTTTCTATATGAGTGCTGAAATCCCTGCCTTTTTTGCCTGTAATCTTTAAAGGTGTTTTTTTAGGGTCTGCACCTTATATAAATTAAGAATTTATGATATACTGTTTTGTCCTCTCCCAATTCATAAGTATATCCTATTTTTTTTTATATATATATATATATATATATATATATATATATATATATATATATATATATATATACACACACATGCATACAGTCATGTGAAAAATAAAGTATACCCTCTTTGAATTCTATGGTTTTACAAATAAGGACATAATAAAAATCATCTGGTCCTTAGCAGATCTTAAATTAGGTAAATACAACCTCAGATGAACAACAACACATGACATCTGTGTCATGATTTATTTAACAACAATAAAGCCAAAATGGAGAAGCCATGTGTGAAAAACTACACCTTACTGATTCCATAGGAATTAAGAGACTAAGTAGCAGCCAGGTGCTGCTAATCAAATGCCCGTGATTAATTGATCATCAGTAAGTGTGACCGCCTCTGTAAAAGCCAAAGTTTTAGCAGTGTGCTGGTCTGGAGCATTCAGGTGTGTATTAACACAATGCCAAGGAGAAAAGACATCAGCAATGAACTTAGAGAAGCAATTGTTGCTGCCCTTCAACATGGGAAGGGTTATAAGGGCATTTCCAAACAATTTAAAGTTCATCATTCTGCAGTGAGAAAGATTATTCACAGTTGCCAATCTCTCTACAGGCCTCAGTTAGCATGTTAAATGTTAAAGTTCATGACAGTATAATTAGAAAAAGACTGAACAAGTATTGTTTGTATGGAGGGGATGCCCGGAGAAAGCCTCTTCTCTCTAAATAGAACATGGCAGCACAGCTTAGGTTTGCAAAGTTGCATCTGAACAAACCACAAGACTTCTGGAACAATGTCCTTTGGGCAGACGTGACCAAAGTGGAGATGTTTGACCATAATGCACATTGCCACGTTCGGTGAAAACTAAATACAGCATATCAGCACAAACACCTCATACCAGCTGTCAAGCACGGTGGTCAAGGAGTGATGATTTGGACTTGTTTTGCAGCCACAGGACCTGGACACCTTGCAGTCACTGAGTCGACCATGAACTCCTCTGTATACTAAAGTATTCTAGAGTCAAATATAAGCTAAAGCTTGACGAAATTGGGTCATGTAACAGGACAGGATCCCAAGCACACCAGCAAATCTACAAGAGAATGTCTGAAAAAGAAAATAATCAGGGTGTTGCAATGGCCCAGTCAAAGTCCAGACCTCAACCCGATTGAAATGCTGTGGCGCAACCTAAATTAGAGATTTGCATAAATAAATTCCCGCAAACCTCAATGAACTGAAGCAATGTTGTAAAGAAGAGTGGAATGCGAGGTACAGTATATTTTAGAGCCCTTGCGTTAGGAACTTCCCTAACCTTTCTGCCACCTCGTAGGGACTGATCTGTCTGGGATGATTGAAAAGCCTTGCTGTTATGTTATTAGTTGTGAAAAAGTAAAAGAGGGCAAAGCTGCACTAGCAAATGAACCTGCAATATTAAAGAGACAGTAATTTCAAAATTAAACCTAAATGGATTGGATAGAGTATTTCATTTCAATCAACTTTCTAATTTCTATCATAAATGTTGATTTGTTCACTTGGTATCATTTGTTAAAGAGTAATCCTTGGTGAGCTCAGGAGGGTAGTGATTTGCCAATTTAAATGTAAACCTTCTAATGAGCTTGGGAGGCCACTCTTGGACCTCATACATAAGCAAAATAAAACGGTTAGTGAAGGTTATCATGGATAAGGGAGACCACTTTTGGGCCGCAAAGCAAACCTCTATTTTAATAGTTAACTTAGATAATGCACGCTGTAAATAGTATGTTAGAAAGTAACATGGTTATATATCATTTAGTTGAAATATGGCTGATTATATCCTATTAGAATATAAATAATAACAATAAAAGTAACTCCTTACATGTAGAGCAATAGCCATTTTAAAAACCCTTTATTAGAGCTAATGGAAGTTATATGGGGCCAGGAATATGTAGATTATAAGGGAGTCCCAGTATACAGTATAAATTGCAAGAGAAGGTATCATCTCTCAGTTTCAGAGCAGTATTAGACCATTTGACAATTATTTGAGAGTCAGCTAGTGATCCCACCAGAGTTATTCAAACAAAGCATATTAAGAGGTGTAAATTAAGGATAGATAGGCTAGAAGGGTACGGTTGACATTATAGCTTAATTGTGGAGTATATTAGGTTCAATGGGCCAAGATAGCGGCATTAGGGTTGTGTTAAGAATGTCCCTTATTGAGTTTATATCCAGACGAGGCTGTAGTAAATGTCACCCCTCCAATACATTCACCCCTTCCATGTGGTACATTGGTTGTATCAGTTAAGTGCTAAACCTATAAACTATGAAGGCCTTATATGCTAAATGACCTAAATTGGTAGGTTGAAGTAAGCACTTTCCTTGCTCAGAAGACTTTATGGTGTAAAATAGACATAGAGAGCTACCCAGACATACAATTACGTAGTTGCTTATAGAAAGAATCCTCAGGTTGTGAAAAGTATTAGGTTGCACCGCTCCGACCGCAGGCGGCGCCCTTTTAAGACTAAGAAAAAGGCCTAAGGATCATTGTCTAGGGTAATCTTGAAGCAGAATATGTATATTAGTATTGCTATGTGCTGAAACTCTACATATAATTTTTTCTAGGAGACAAAATGCAATTCTAATGCGAGCAAGCCTAATACTAGCATACTAGAAATACCAAAGCTGCTGATTGTATTATGGTCTGTATACTAGCTGACATCTCATGGAATCAAGTGCAATCAATGTTGTCCACACGATATGATTAGCATAAATGTACTAGAGGGAGGGCCGATTTAACAATAGGTCAGTGGAGTTATTGCTGTGTAAAGCATATCATTTGCAATGGTTAATAACTGTGTATTACATATATTCATATAATGAGATACATATGAAATCTTGAGCTGCCTCTTAATGAAAGACCTAAGTGTTTAAACAATGACATTCCTCATAGAAGGTACCCTTACATAGAAATATGGTGACGATGGAAGGGCAAATATTTTTATTTTGTAGAAAATCTCTAACAGCTATGCAGTTCCAAAAAACAGCTATTAGAACTAGTAGACCTATAGGTATAGTTTTCAATGGATACTGGCACAGGTCAATAAGGGAGGGATACACAGTAAATAGCATATATACTCAATGCACTATTATAAACCCTGTATGTTAAAGTGGTGGGATCCTTCAAACTTTTAGCTGTTGCCAAACTTGATAATAAAGTATAGAGTTAAATGCAAACCTTCTGAACATTAAACCTAAATAACTACCAACCTTCTACGAGGTAACTAGCAAAATAGACCTGCTTAAAGTGGTAAGAACAGTGCAAGCATCTAGCAGACAAACTTTTAAAGGACAACATGGAATTCCCCCGTATATCAAGTTCTATTACCCTTATTAGGCCATAGTTAGAGTTTGAAGAAGACGATTATAGGGAGGGTAAATTGCGCTTAATAAGTAAGTCCACAGATTTGGCAGCCAAAGGATATTTAGATAGGCAGTAGCTTATGTTGGATATTTATGGGATTGTTCAGTTGGTTTTCCATACCATACCTACTGCAGATGTGTGCTTGCGGTAGGTAAAACTCATCAACCTACACCTGTCTTCATGATCCGGGTAATAGCCCTGCTGACTGCGCAGCCCACCGGCTGTCGCTGTGTACAGAGCACAGACCACTGCAGACTTGGCATAGCCAACAGAAGAAGCGGTATATGAGGTGAGTGTCTTTTTTTCCTTCCACTTGCGACTTTCTGGAACTGTTAGTCATCTTGGCTTTAAGGGAATCAGCCCAGTCGGGCCTTTAACAGAGAACGATGCTAAGGATGGCTGAAACCGCGTATGCGTTACAGGATCGTTCCTCCTGTCCTGAGTGGTTGGAACCGGATTTGTCGTTGAGTTGTCCTGCTTTTTCAGGGTTGTCTTCTTGACTGCAGCCTGGCACAGTTGAGTCTCTGCAGCCTCCGTTTGTAAGACAAGTGCCACAAATTCGCCATCCATGCGTTCTATAGCTTCAGCATGGCAGTAGGTAGGTAACATGAGGGGTCCTCTTGGCTCTGTAGTGCTTTTCACCTCCGGTACACCCTCCGTAGCTGGCAGGCGTGTTAACCCCACATGCATGACTGTCTGGGGAGATGTCAGTCTACCATCTGAGGTATTTACTGCGCCCTCATCATCTGGTATACTTGCCGGTACCATTAGAGAGTCGTTCAAAGTGGTATCTACAGAGGGAGTGTAAGATAGTTTGCAAAGTGCTTCCGAAAATTCCTCTTGATATTGTAGAAGAAAACAGCTTATTTCTTTTAGGAGGTAAGTGGGCTCCATGGTATATTATATCTGCTTCAGGGGATAATTAGCTTGCAATTTTATACACAGGTTTTTTTCCAGTGTTTTTGCAGTGTATCACTGCGTAGTAACGACAGGAGCACTCTAGCCTCCTGCAGGGGGATTATGTTGTAGGCCGCAACCTATGTAGTATTCCGGTAGACTGAGTTGGGCGCCAAGTCTAGGGCAAAGAATGGTATCATTCGAGAGGTCTTTCTCTGCTGCAGACAATTTAGTCACAGGTGAAGCTCAATAGAGCATTTATATGAGTATTATGGGCAGAGTGGAGTGAAGACCTGGAACAGCAAGCAATCCTGTGACCGATCATGGCCGCTGCCCGGAAGTCCCCCTACTACTATAGAATTCTTAAAACACATGCATGCTCCTAAACTCATATAACCCCACCTAGATTAATATGTCAACAAAGGATACCTTGTTCTCAATGCAAATTTTATAACAGAAGTGAACTGGAAAGTTGTTTAATATTGCATGCTCTGTCTGAATAATGAACATTTAATTTTGATCTTTACTGCTCCTTTAATTTCTAGCAGTGTATGCTGCTCATAATATAATAAATGGGGCACTATGTGTCTTCCACTGTTACACTACTGGGATAAATGTGCCATCACTGTCCATTTCTTGTAATAGGATTTTTAAAGCAATGCTTTTCTTAAAAATAGTCGCTATGTCTCTAGCTCTTTTATCTCCACACACCTTTTTTAATTTTATTTAAAAAGATGGTGAGAGTCCATGAGCCATGGACATTTGGAAATAAAATCAAGTCCTACAGGAGGTAACAAAACACCCCACACAACAAAGCTGATCTACACATTGATTAAAATGGGCTCTCAGACCAAATTAAGACCCATTACCCCCCTCAGAGAGCTGAGAATAGGACAGAGGGTAGTACAGGAGTACAACTTGCAGTGAGAGTAACTCCTTCTGGGAGTTTGTCACCAGCCTGCTGTAATGTCCCTTTAACTGGAACTCCACCCCTAAAGCCTTTATAACCTCATTCTCACATCAACTCATTGCTTGATTATTTTGTTGCTTTGAGTAGTGCTAACCTTACTCATTTATTTGACGAGTCAAGTCTCTAATTCCTGAAAGGTGTAACTTTGCTCTGTGTTACTTCAAAACCTCGCTACCTAATTATTGCCTAATTTACACCTACCTGTTTGCTGATTCTGGTATTCATCTGAGTCTCCCTGTCAGCCCTGCACTACCTGTTTGGATCTACATTCCTGGCGTATTCATCCGCCTGTTTCCTTTCACACTGAGGACTTCACACGCTGCAGCAGCACGCTAAGGATCTCAGCCGCTCTTCCTGTTCTCTTCTGGAAGTCCGTCTCTCCTAGTATCTACACCGGATCATTCTCCTATTTGCCTAATCTGTTCCACGCTAGAGCTACCGGTCACGCAAGTACTTTTGTTCTGAATACAAATTATTCTGCCATGCTGCTCTTTTCAATCATGCTTGCTAAATGTGCATTGTTTACACTGTCTGCAGTATACTTTGTCTAAGCAACTTAACTACAGCCTGTACTTACTACTAGCTCTCTGGGTCAATTGCTTCTATGTGTGCATAACTCTACTACCTGCTTCTCAAACCAGCCTAAGTGTATAAACCTGCTTGCTTCGACCTGCTAAGTGCTGCATATACAGACTTTACATTATTATTTGTGTATGCTACTTACCAACTACAGATAAATTAGTATTCAGACTCTCCTAATGAATCTTATTATTTAACTCATTCCACCTATACTTTCATATATATATATATATATATATATATATATATATATATATATATATATATATATATATATATATATATATATATATATATATATATTCCTTTATTCATATATATATATATATTCCTACTGCTGGGACTCAATTACTGAAGTAACTGCTGTAATTAATTAACCCTTATAACATTAGGTGTTCCACTTTACAGCTACAATTAATCTGTTTTTCATTATATGAGAATTATAAACAGGTTATTACATAATAATCAAGCCATAAAACCAGCAGTATGGAACCTCAATCTGTGCAAAAAGAGTTAGACACTCTAAACCATAAGGTGAATTACCTTGCAAGAGCACTCACTGACCTACAAACAGAAACCACAACTCTAAGAAATGTAGTGTTGACTGTAACAAGAGTCCCAGAACCTCCAGAACCTCAGATCAACCCGCCAGCTTTATTTTCAGGGAAAAGGAGTGATTTCAGGGATTTTAAATATGCTTGTTTACTGCTGAAACAAAATTAAGAACTCTCAGACAAGGAAAGAGGCCTGTTGAGGACTTTATAACTGAATTCCAGATGTGGGCTACCGACTCACTCTGGAATGATATTACATTAAAAAACCAATTCAGATTAGGCCTAAATGAAGCTTTAAAAGATGAGATCTCTAGATTGGAGATGCCTGATAACTTAAACGGCTTAATAAAACTAGCCACAACACTAGACCGCAGAATAAGAGAAAGAAGGTTAGAAAGGTACACATCAGACACACCTCTCAAAAGATTGCCAGTAAGCCCTACAGAAAAGATACATAACCCACATACACCTATGGAAATAGGAGTAATTAAAGGTCCTCTGACCCCTGAGGAAAAAAACAGATGACGCCTAGCAAACCTCTGTCTTTACTGCGCTAGTAAAGAACATACTGTAATATCCTGTCCCATTTTACATCGACAGAAAAAGGGTAAGCTACTAACTCTTAGTTGTACTACTACACACATAAGACAAAAGTCATTGACACTCTCTCTCTCCTTACAGTGGGACCGACAACGCATCAAGACTGAGGCAATAGTAGACTCTGGGGCTTCTGACTGCTTTATTGATGCTACATATGTTGAACCTAATAAAATACCTTGTGTCACTAAACAAAATCCTGTGTTCATAAGATTAATTGATGGTTCTTTGATACATAAAGGTCCCATAACAAAACACACTATACCCCTATTAATCTCTACCTCTGAAGGACATACTGAACACATAAGATTTGATGTAATTCCAACTGCACTTCATACTCTGATATTGGGTTACACTTGGTTAACTAAACATAACCCTAGTATAGATTGGGTTACACCCACTGTCACATTTAATTCATCGTATTGTTCTTCTACCTGTTTCCCGCATCAGATCTTGGGCACTGTAGACCCAGAGATACCTGTTCACTATCATGATTTATTAGATGTGTTTGATTTAAAGGAGGCTGAGGTTCTACCCCCCCATAGAACCTTCGATTGCCCCATAGATTTAATCCCAGGGGCTAAGGTTCCTTTTGGGAAAGTTTATCCTCTCTCGCAGAAAGAGTTACAGTATCTGCGAGAATATTTAGACAATAACATTCAGAAAGGATTTATAGTCCCCTCTACATCGCCTGCTGCAGCAGGGTTGTTCTTTGTGACTAACAAAGATAAGACCTTAAGACCCATCATCGATTACAGGGCCCTCAATGCAGTTACTGTAAAGAATCGGTATCCATTGCCTCTCATCCCCGAACTCCTTGAACGCCTAAACGGTGCCACCATCTTCACTAAACTTGACTTAAAGGGCGCGTATAATTTAATACGTATCAAGGAGGGGGATGAGTGGAAAACTGCATTTCGAACCAGATACGGACTCTTTGAGTACCGAGTGATGCCTTTTGGGCTCTGTAACGCCCCTGCTACATTCCAGCATTTTATTAATGAGATTTTCAAAGATCTAACAGACGTATGCGTCATAATTTATTTGGACGACATACTAATTTACTCTAAAACAACAGAAGAACATATAAAACATGTGAGATGGGGTATATCATAACACCCGATAAGGTACAGATGGACCCAGAAAAGTTATTAGCTATTAAGAATTGGCCAGTACCCACTACTCTTAGATCTCTCCAGCGATTCTTGGGGTTCGCCAATTTTTATCGTAGATTTATTCACAATTTTTCTATGAAAGTAAAACCCCTTACTTCTTTAACTAAGAAAAATTCTAAATTTCATTGGACACCTGAAGCAGATCAATCCTTCAATTATTTGAAGACCTGTTTTACTACAGCCCCAATATTAAGTTTGCCTGATCATTCATGTTAGTTCATTGTGGAGGTTGATGCCTCTGACACTGGTATAGGAGCAGTTCTATCCCAAAGAATTAAAGACCAACATGACACTCACCCTATAGCCTACTTTTCAAGAACCCTTTTACCAGCTGAGGTACATTACTCTGTGGGTGATAAAGAACTTCTAGCCATAAAATGTGCTTTAGAGGTATGGAGACATATATTAGAGGGAGTTGACAAACCTTTCTTAATATTCACAGACCACAAAAACCTTCAATACTTGAAACAGAACAAGACCTTATCCTCTCGTCAAGTAAGATGGTCCCTATTTCTTGACAGATTCAATTTCCATATAACACATAGACCGGGTAAGCTCAATGGTAAGGCAGATGCCCTATCCCGACAAAATGATGACAAACCTATAAGTGACTGTTTCTCACAACTTATACCTAGTCACAAAATCATAGCAGCTCTAAGTACTTTGGAGCTCGACATTCTAACAGCTTTAGCAACTGATAACATACCCACTCATACTCAGTTAATAAAGGAACCAACTGGCCTGTACACTTTTCATAACAAGCTATACATCCCACAGACTCTTAGACAGAGACTCCTCTCTCATTTCCATGATAACCCCTTATCTGGACATCAAGGAGTCTTCAAAACTAAAGAACTCTTACACAGAGACTTTTGGTGGCCACACATGGGCGAGACCATTCAGAAATACGTGTCCACTTGTGATGTCTGTGCAAGATACAAAACAGAGAAAAAGAAACCCATTGGTTATCTCACTCCTTTATCTATTCCTGATACCCCATGGAGTGTTATCTCTATGGATTTAATTGTTGAGCTTACCCCTTCACAATAACATCATGGTTGTTGTTGATCACCTGACTAAGCTGGCTCATTTCATCGCTATGAAATCACTACCTACTGCCAGTGACACAGCTACAGCTTTCCTTAAACATGTCGTACGATTACATGGGATACCACACTCTATCATAACGGATCGTGGATCTCAGTTCACTTCCAATTTTTGGAAAGACCTCTGTAAGTCACTCTCCATTCATCCTAGATTATCTACGTCTTACCTTTTGTTACAGACTTATAACATTAGGTGTTCCACTTTACAGCTACAATTAATCTGTTTTTCATTATATGAGAATTATAAACAGGTTATGTACTCCTTATCATAATCCAGTGCATACTGCAAAGGATGGACTCTTCTACTGGAAGCAGGTCTCCTGCAGCTTGGTAAGCATGGATGAGTGAGTGATGACAGGTATGTACTGTAGGTATTTGCACTTTCTAACTAAAACAGTACATTCACTCTGCAATTTTGCAACGGACGGCTTTTATACCTCCACCAGTTAAACATAAACAAATGCAAAGGACAGAAGAGAAGCCTTTGTAGGCACTTAGCTCATCTGGGACATCCCTAAGGAGCAGTCTGGACCATGTACCCTTCAGGAGTACAAGGGATCATACAAAATTCATCAGATTTCCCTTTGTAAACAGTCATTACCAATGTTTGCAGCTCCTATTTGACAACAGCACCAAAGTTCTTTGAGCTCTTATCTGTAGTAAAAGCTCAGAGCATGGCAGTAGCTCCTTAACTAGGCAACATTTTGGTACAGGCTTTTTTTTCAGATGACTCAGGAACATACAAACACAGTTCTTCCCTTCCCATGGTTGGAAACTCAACCTCCCGAAAAGCTCTCTACCACCATAAACCTGAGTTGCCTTTCTGGACTTCATCATAGACTCTGCAACAGTGAGACTATCTCTCACAGATGCTCACAGACTCAGATTGCAGAAGCCCTGTGCTCTTGTCTATCAGTGAATCAGTAGAATGGAGATTACAACAACCTGTCTTAGAAGATCTCTTTAGACTTCAAGACAAGATATTCTCTAACTTGGTGGCAGACTCACCAATCATTGATTCAGAAAAGCTTATTTCTCCTTTCAAGCGCTCTTTTCCATTGAGTCATTAAAAATGGAGCCGTAAGCTACCAAAGTTCTGACAGGTAAAAGTAGCTCATGGCTCAATTTTAGTACCAGGTTTATGTTGAAATATTTTGTACAGTGCGTGCAGTCTGTCTTTTTGTGTATATGTAAGTTAATTTTGTGTTAATGCTTCCATCCGGCTGAAAATGTCTCTAAAATCTCACCATAACAAGTACATTGCTATGGTAACCCAACCTTAAACTATAAATGTTACATTAAACGCCTGAGTTCATTTTTTGTTATCTTCTCTAGAGAGACACTGGAGTTATGTAGCTCACAAAACAAAAATAAATTGAATTTATGGGGGAAAAAAATGATTTAAGGAAAAACATTTTTTTTTGTTTTATTACATTTCAAAATGTATTGATATATGTGATATTTAGTGCTGCCATATGCGTAGGCCTAGTTGTAATTTTTTTTTTGAATAATTTTTATTGAGGTTACAAATAAGTCATACATTGAATGCAATATAGAAGGGATGTACAACATATAAACATGAGGCTGCACTTGGAAGTACAAAACTTTGTGAAAATAGGCTGGGAGATATCTCTATTCTTAGAACCTCATTTTTACAGAGGTCACCTTTTGTTTGGATGTTTTCTTATCATTGGATTTTCCGATTTCTTTACCGGAAACATTAAAGGCATGACCATTAGGGTAATAATTTAAGTCGCTAAGGCACTTAGGAAATGAGCTCTGGACAAGGAGGACAGCAAATCTCTCCTTCCCTCAAGGAGAATAACATTATGGGGTTGTCAGGTAATCTCTGCACCTGGTTTATCTATGTGGGGGGTTTAGGGCGTGTGTTGGTCAGGGGTGGTAGGGGATCTTCAGGTAATAGTTACTAATCCGTACTGATTTACCAGTCTAATTACGTGGTTATGTGGGTCTCAAATGAGTCCCATGGTTCCCATATAAGGCAATAGTCATTTAGTCGTCTACGTTCCCTAAAAACATACATCTATATTACAAGTTTTTTCGGTAAAGACTTGCGTTGCTAACGAGCCTTTTTTTTCCAGTGCTCACTTTAAACAACACTGGTATTACAAGTTTTCTGAATGGCTGTGTTAGCCTCAGAAAAGTGAGAGTTGAGCAAATTTAGCTCCACATCTCACTGTAATACCAGCGTTGCTTACGGTAGTGTTAAGCTGGCTAAAACGTGCTCGTGCACGATTTCCCCATAGGAATGAATGGGGCTGAGACGGCTTAAAAAAAACCTAACACCTAACACCTGCAAAAAAGCAGCATCCAGCTTCTAACGCAACCCCATTGTTTCCTATGGGAAAATAAGAAATATGTCTACACCTAACACCCTAACATGAACCCCGAGTCTAAACACCCCTAACCTTACACTTATTAACCCCTAATCTGCCGCCCCCGACATCGCCGACACCTGCATTATATTATTAACCCCTAATCTGCCGCTCCGGACACCGTCGCCACCTACGTTATACCTATGAACCCCTAATCTGCTGCCCCTTAGAGTAGGGGTGTGTGGGTGGTGGGTTGTAATGTTGGGGGGGTATTGTATTTTTTTTTACAGGTAAAAGAGCTGATTACTTTGGGGCAATGCCCCACAAAAGGCCCTTTTAAGGGCTATTTGTAATTTAGTATAGGGTAGGGAATTTTATTATTTTGGGGGCTTTTATATTTTATTAGGGGGATTAGATTAGGTGTAATTAGTTTAAACAATTGTAATTTCTTTTTATTTTCTGTAATTTACTGTTTGTTTATTTCGTAATTTAGTTAATTTAATTGTAATTAGCTTCATTTAATTTAGTTAATTTATTTATTTATAAAGTAGTGTTAGGTGTAATTGTAACTTAGGTAAGGATTTATTTAAAGGTAATTTTGTACTTATTTTATCTAGGTAGTTATTAAATAGTTAATAACTATTTAATAACTATTCTACCTCGTTAAAATAAATACAAAGTTGCCTGTAAAATAAAAATAAATCCTAAGCTAGCTACAATGTAATTATTAGTTATATTGTAGCTAGCTTAGGGTTTATTTTATCGGTAAGTATTTAGTTTTAAATAGGAATAATTTATTTAATTGAAGTAAATTTATTTAGTTTAATTTAAATTATATTTAAGTTAGGGGGGTTAGACTTAGGGTTAGACTTAGGTTTAGGGGTTAATAAATTTAGTATAATAACGGTCGACGTTAGGGGCAGCAGATTAGGGGTTAATAATTGTAGATGTCGGCGATGTTAGGGACGGCAGATTAGGGGTTAATAAAATTTAACTAGTGTTTGTGAGGCGGGAGTGCGGTGGTTTAGGGGTTAATACATTTATTAAAGTGGCGGCGATGTACGGTCGGCAGATTAGGGGTTAAATAATTTTATTATAGGGTTTGCGATGTGGGGGGGCCTCGGTTTAGGGGTTCATAGGTAGTTTATGGGTGTTAGTGTACTTTTTAGCACTTTAGTTAAGAGTTTTATGTTACGGCGTTAGCCCATAAAATTCTTAACGGCTGACTTTTAAATGCGGTAGAAGTCTTGACAGGAGAGGGTCTACCGCTCACTTTTTCCAAGACTTGTAATACCGGCATTAGGCAAATCCCATTAAAAAGATAGGATACGCAATTGACGTAAGGGGATTTGCGGTAGCCAAAAGTCGCAGAAGAAAAGTGAGCGGTACACCTGTACCTGCCTGACTCGTAATACCAGCGTGCGTTAAAAAGCAGCATTGGGACCTCTCAATGCTGCTTTTTAAGGCTAACGCAGAACTCGTAATCTAGGCAATAGTTTTCCATGGTTTCCACATAGTTTATACAGTCCACAACTCCCTGCCATCTGGGGGGGTTGGTTCCTTTTCCAGTTTCTGGCGATGAGCAATTTAGTGGAGATGAGAAAGTATAGGAGTAAGCTTTGTTTATGTTTGGGGAGTCTATCTATCCCTAGATGTACTATAGCGGTGTCAGAGGATAGTGTTTCCACTAAATCCAGGTCTTTACAGGTCTGTTCTACCTTGCGCCAGTAGTGTTCCAATTTTCGACACGACCACCAGACATGTAGGGGGGGGTCCCCAGTTCTCCACACTCCCTCCAGCACTGTGGTGAGTGATCTGGGAAGAATTTTTTTCAGTTTTGTTGGTATTAGTAATTATTTTGAAATACAGCTCGTAAAGGGTAACGCAGTGAGTAGTTTTTTTGTGAGGTCAATTGCACTGTTCCATGCTTCAGGCGTGTATGTCAATTGTAAGTCTCTCTCCCAGGCTTCCACGTGTCTCGTCTTGGGGGGGATCAGTTCCCCAATTAAACATTGGTAGTGTACTGAAAGAGGCCTGTATAGTTGGAGGTTCATCTGCCAATGTATTTCCCAAGGAGTAAGGTCCCGTAATTTATTTTCCAGGAGGCCCCAAGAATTCATCAAAGATCTTAGTCTCAATAGATCAAATTGGAATCTAGGTGTGGTCTTAACTGTGTGTTGGAGTAAAAGTCTTTCACACAGACTATGTCCGTATTGGTCCATGTATTAAGGTGTGTGTCGGGGAGTCCTAGTAACAGACCCCGTATGGAGTGCATGGGTGAGGTGTGTGGGGCAATAAGCTTGTGGTGTCTTAATTTAATCCAGGTCGCTTGACATCCTTTGACTATACTATTGGCAATGTGGATATTGGATTGCCAGTACGGGGGGAGCCAAAGCAAGTCCTCCAGGGTGACATATGCTGGTAAAGAGGCCTGCTCCATCTCTCTTCACCTGGTTGGAGGGAGACAAGACCCCCATGCAGTAGCATGAGTTATCATTGCCGCCTCATGGTATTTTTGTATATTAGGGAGGCCTATGCCCCCTATCTCAATTGGGGCTTGGAGAATGTGGGCAGCTACCCGAGAATGTGGGCAGCTACCCGGGGTCTATTGTTATGCCAGGTGTAAGAATTAAATAGAGTTTGAAATTTCCGTATTAGGGTTGTTGGCACTGATATAGGGATACAACGGAATAAATAGGTGAGCTTGGGGAGGATCATCATTTTGAGGGCTGCCACCCTGCCCATCCAAGATATTTCCCCATATCTTTTACAGTTAAGTTCTGTGGTAACTTCTGTTATTAGAGTCTCATAATTTTTTTTGATGGTTACAGATTTTATATGGGAAAGGAAGACGCCTAAGTGGCAAACTCCTCTAGTGGACCATTTGAAAGAATAGAGACGCGTAATAGTCTCTTGTTCGTTTTGTGCTATGTTAATAGAGTATGCTTCCGTTTTACTCTCATTAATCTTGTAATAAGAAAGTTCGCCAAATTGTCTCAATAGTAGCATCAATGAGGGGAGGGAATCCAAGGGCTCTGTAAGGAAAATTGTAAGGTCATCTGCAAATAGTGCCAGTTTCTGCAGAGTGTCATGCATTTGGAGTCCCTGGATGTTTGTGGACTTCCGGATGGCAGCTCCCAGAGGTTCAATCGCTAGGACAAACAGAAGTGGAGAGAGAGGGCATACCTGCCTAGTTCCGTTCCTGATCTCTATTTTGGGTGAACAAAACCCCGGGCCTCTCACAACTGCCAAAAGGGGCTGAGTAGAACGCTCCAGCTGCCTTGCAAAAGAAGTCTGGTAAGCCAAATACCGAGAGCGTCTGGAACAGATATTCCCACCTCACCCTGTCGAACGCTTTCTCAGCATCTAACGACAGGGTGAGTATGGGAAACCCCAGATCGGCAGCCTCAGTGAAAATGTTTAGGAGGCGCCGAGTATTATCTGTACCTTGCCTGTTTAGAGTGAATCCTACTTGGTCCAGATGTATGAGTGACTGTAGGTGTCTGCCCAATCTATTCGCCAAAACTTTGGCGTATATTTTGGCATCTACATTAATGAGCGAAATAGGCCTATAGCTGGAACATAGCGCTGGGTCTTTCCCTTCCTTTGGTATTGTAATAATGTTTGCTTCTAGAAATTCTGGGAGAAAGCTTCCCCGATAAGTCACCTCTGCAAATAATCGGAGCAATATTGGGGATACAGTGGAGCTAAGTGTTTGATAAAAGGTGACCGTGAACCCATCTGGTCCTGGAGCTTTGTGAGGCTTAAGATCAGCTATAGCTACTCTAACTTCTTCCAGGGTGAAGTGTTTCCCCAGATCTCTTTTAGCTTTCTAAGTCAGGGTAAGCAGGGCTAGTCCCTCTAGGAACTTACAAACGTTGTCAGGACTGGCTCTATTTATTGTCTCGGAGGTTTCGATGTTGTAGAGGGAAGAATAGTAACTCGCAAAGGCTATACCTATTTCCCTAGGTGAGTGAACCATCCCATCCTGAGTTTTGAGTAGGGCTATTCTCTGCTGTTGTGTGTGTTTACAAAGCTTATTGGCTAAAAGTTTATCAGCCCTGTTCCCTTTATAATAGTATAATTGTTTGAGTCTGTGAAGGTTCTCGGTTGGAAATTTCTTCTCTAATAATCCCTATCTGATGGGCCATTTGGGATCTAGGGTGTAATTTATTAGAGGTTTCTAAGGTGCGAAGGTCTCCATACAGTTTAGCTAGTGACTGTCGTCTCGTCTTACGGTAGTGTGCTGTCTTTTTAATAAAGTGTCCCCGAAGATATGCTTTGAGGGCTGCCCATATCATGGTGATATCTGTGTTCCCTACGTCATTGTATGTCAAAAATTTCTGTATGATCGCAGTGAGCTCAGAGAGTTTGATGTCTGAAAGCCCCTGCTCCGGGCATCTCCAAGGGGGTCTACCAGTCAGGGACTGTAATTTAGTAAAGTCTAGACAGACCGCATCATGGTCTGACCACGTACATGGTTTGATGCTCGGGTTGGCAAAGTTATCTATGGACCATGAGTCACATAATATGTAGTCTATCCTTGAATAGGAATTGTGTGCCTTGGAATAATGGGTGAAATCTTTGTCCGAGGGCGCCAGGCATCTCCATGCATCATATAGCTCATGCTGATACATGAGTTTACGGAAGGCATTGGAGAGCAATGAAACATTCCTGTCTGTATATGTCGCTAGGGTAGATTGTTTATCTCTTAATGGGTCCCACACCATGTTAAAGTCCCCCCCAATTATCAGGTGTCCCCTTTTAAGTTGGTCGATGCGGGCCAAGAGCTTGCGTAGGAAGGGGATTTGTTTGGAATTTGGTGTATAGATCAAGACTAAGGTGTAGAGAGTCTCATTTAGTGTGCAAACTAATATGAGGAAGCATCCTTCGTCATCCCTTTCAATATATTCCATTTTAAAGGCTAAGTCCCTGCTAAGCATGATAGCGACTCCCTTTGTTTTCCCTTCCATATTAGATGCTATCTCACATATCGGGTAGTGTTGGAAGTTTTTAATGATCTGGGAGTCTCCAATCCAGTGGATCTCTTGTAAGAAAAGAATGTGTATCTTGTGTGTCAATAAGTAGTGCTGTAGGAGCTTCCGTTTTGTGGGGGAGTTTAATCCTTGTGCATTCAGTGTGGCCAGACGAATGGGTGCCATTATATAAATGAGGGGGAAATAGGGGTGATGTATGGTTTAAAGGGAAAAGGAGGGGTATGCGAGTCAGGTAAAGGTCTGCTAGAAACCAGGTGCAGAGTTCTAGTGTGGTCAATATCCTCGTAAAAAGGAGGTCTCGAATGCCTTAGTAACCATTTTAAAGTGATATAGATACATTTTCACAATGAGTGTTTTCCGGCCAGGTTACAGCCGGAGGAACACAACTATATTGTTGGGGGTAGAGATTAGCAAAGAGGAGCCTTGCTCCCCCGCCAGTCCCATGTAATAATAGAAATTATATAAATATAAACAAACATAGCATACATAGGCCTAGATTTGGAGTTTGGCGGTAGCCGTGAAAACCAGCGTTAGAG
Source organism: Bombina bombina (assembly GCF_027579735.1). Lineage (NCBI taxonomy): Eukaryota > Metazoa > Chordata > Amphibia > Anura > Bombinatoridae > Bombina > Bombina bombina. The sequence continues at coordinate 121,802,504 of NC_069504.1, read as the reverse complement.
GCTCCTAACGCTGGTTTTAGGCTACCACCGGTATTTGGAGTCACTCAAAATAGGGTCTAACGCTCACTTTCCAGCCGCGACTTTTCCATACCGCAGATCCCCTTACGTAAATTGCGTATCCTATCTTTTCAATGGGATTTTTATAACTCCGGTATTTAGAGTCGTTTCTGAAGTGAGCGTTAGACATCTAACGACAAAACTCCAGCCGCAGGAAAAAAGTCAGTAGTTAAGAGCTTTCTGGGCTAACGCCGGTTTATAAAGCTCTTAACTACTGTGCTCTAAAGTACACTAACACCCATAAACTACCTATGTACCCCTAAACCGAGGTCCCCCCACATCGCCGACACTCTAAAAAAAATTTTTAACCCCTAATCTGCCGACCGCCACCTACGTTATACTTATGTACCCCTAATCTGCTGCCCCTAACACCGCCGAGCCCTGTATTATATTTATTAACCCCTAACCTGCCCCCCACAACGTCGCCTCCACCTGCCTACACTTATTAACCCCTAATCTGCCGACCGCAAAGCGCCGCCACCTACGTTATCCTTATGTACCCCTAATCTGCTACCCCTAACACCGCCGACCCCTATATTATATTTATTAACCCCTAATCTGCCCCCCACAACGTCGCCTCCACCTGCCTACACTTATTAACCCCTAATCTGCCGACCGGACCTGAGCGCTACTATAATAAAGTTATTAACCCCTAATCTGCCTCACTAACCCTATAATAAATAGTATTAACCCCTAATCTGCCCTCCCTAACATCGCCGACACCTAACTTCAATTATTAACCCCTAATCTGCCGACCGAATCTCGCCGCTATTCTAATAAATGTATTAACCCCTAAAGCTAAGTCTAACCCTAATACTAACACCCCCCTAAGTTAAATATAATTTAAATCTAACGAAATTAATTAACTCTTATTATACTTACCTGTAAAATAAATCCTAATATAGCTACAATATAAATTATAATTATATTATAGCTATTTTAGGATTAATATTTATTTTACAGGTAACTTTGCATTTATTTTAACCATGTACAATAGCTATTAAATAGTTAAGAACTATTTAATAGCTAAAATAGTTAAAATAATTACAAATTTACCTGTAAAAGAAATCCTAACCTAAGTTACAATTAAACCTAACACTAGACTATCAATAAATTAATTAAATAAACTACCTGCAATTATCTACAATTAACCTAACACTACACTATCAATACATTAATTAAATACAATTGCTACAAATAAATACAATTAAATAAACTAGCTAAAGTACAAAAAATAAAAAAGAACTAAGTTACAAAAAATAAAAAAATATTTACAAACATAAGAAAAATATTACAACAATTTTAAACTAATTACACCTACTCTAAGCCCCCTAATAAAATAACAAAGCCCCCCAAAATAAAAAAATGCCCTACCCTATTCTAAATTTCTAAAGTTCAAAGCTCTTTTACCTTACCAACCCTGAACAGGGCCCTTTGCGGGGCATGCCCCAAGAAATACAGCTCTTTTGCCTGTAAAAAAAAACATACAATACCCAAGCCCCCCAACATTACAACCCACCACCCACATACCCCTAATCTAACCCAAACCCCCCTTAAATAAACCTAACACTAAGCCCCTGAAGATCATCCTACCTTGTCTTCACCTCACCGGGTATCACACTGATCCGTCCAGAAGAGCTCCTCCGATGTCCTGATCCAAGCCCAAGCGGGGGGCTGAAGAGGTCCATGATCCGGCTGAAGTCTTCATCCAAGCGGGGCAGAAGAGGTCTTCCATCCGATTGAAGTCTTCATCCAAGCGGCATCCATCCGGAGCAAAGCGGCAGCATCCTGAAGACCTCCACCGCGGAACATCCATCCTGGCCGACGACTGAACGACGAATGACGGTTCCTTTAAATGACGTCATCCAAGATGGCGTCCCTCGAATTCCGATTGGCTGATAGGATTCTATCAGCCAATCGGAATTAAGGTAGGAATATTCTGATTGGCTGATGGAATCAGCCAATCAGAATCAAGTTCAATCCGATTGGCTGATGCGATCAGCCAATCAGATTGAGCTCACATTCTATTGGCTGTTCCGATCAGCCAATAGAATGCGAGCTCAATCTGATTGGCTGATCGGATCAGCCAATCGGATTGAACTTGATTCTGATTGGCTGATTCCATCAGCCAATCAGAATATTCCTACCTTAATTCCGATTGGCTGATAGAATCCTATCAGCCAATCGGAATTCGAGGGACGCCATCTTGGATGACGTCATTTAAAGGAACCGTCATTCGTCGTTCAGTCGTCGGCCAGGATGGATGTTCCGCAGTGGAGGTCTTCAGGATGCTGCCTCTTCGCTCCGGATGGATGCCGCTTGGATGAAGACTTCAATCGGATGGAAGACCTCTTCTGCCCCGCTTGGATGAAGACTTCAGCCGGATCATGGACCTCTTCAGCCCCCCGCTTGGGCTTGGATCAGGACATCGGAGGAGCTCTTCTGGACGGATCGGTGTGATACCCGGTGAGGTGAAGACAAGGTAGGATGATCTTCAGGGGCTTAGTGTTAGGTTTATTTAAGGGGGGTTTGGGTTAGATTAGGGGTATGTGGGTGGTGGGTTGTAATGTTGGGGGGCTTGGGTATTGTATGTTTTTTTTTTACAGGCAAAAGAGCTGTATTTCTTGGGGCATGCCCCGCAAAGGGCCCTGTTCAGGGCTGGTAAGGTAAAAGAGCTTTGAACTTTAGTAATTTAGAATAGGGTAGGGCATTTTTTTTATTTTGGGGGGCTTTGTTATTTTATTAGGGGGCTTAGAGTAGGTGTAATTAGTTTAAAATTGTTGTAATATTTTTCTTATGTTTGTAAATATTTTTTTATTTTTTGTAACTTAGTTCTTTTTTATTTTTTGTACTTTAGCTAGTTTATTTAATTGTATTTATTTGTAGCAATTGTATTTAATTAATTTATTGATAGTGTAGTGTTAGGTTAATTGTAGGTAATTGTAGGTAGTTTATTTAATTAATTTATTGATAGTCTAGTGTTAGGTTTATTTGTAACTTAGGTTAGGATTTCTTTTACAGGTAAATTTGTAATTATTTTTACTATTTTAGCTATTAAATAGTTCTTAACTATTTAATAGCTATTGTACCTGGTTAAAATAAATACAAAGTTACCTGTAAAATAAATATAAATCCTAAAATAGCTATAATATAATTATAATTTATATTGTAGCTATATTAGGATTTATTTTACAGGTAAGTATTTAGCTTTAAATAGGAATAATTTATTTAATAAGAGTTAATTAATTTCGTTAGATTTAAATTATATTTAACTTAGGGGGGTGTTAGTGTTAGGGTTAGACTTAGCTTTAGGGGTTAATACATTTATTAGAATAGCGGTGAGCTCCGGTCGGCAGATTAGGGGTTAATGTTTGAAGTTAGGTGTCGGCGATGTTAGGGAGGGCAGATTAGGGGTTAATACTATTTATGATAGGGTTAGTGAGGCGGATTAGGGGTTAATAACTTTATTATAGTAGCGCTCAGGTCCGGTCGGCAGATTAGGGGTTAATAAGTGTAGGCAGGTGGAGGCGACATTGTGGGGGGCAGATTAGGGGTTAATAAATATAATATAGGGGTCGGCGATGTTAGGGCAGCAGATTAGGGGTACATAGGGTTAATGTAAGTAGCGGCGGTTTACGGAGTGGCAGATTAGGGGTTAATAATAATATGCAGGGGTCAGCGATAGCGGGGGCGGCAGATTAAGGGTTAATAAGTGTAAGGTTAGGGGTGTTTAGACTCGGGGTACAAGTTAGAGTGTTAGGTGCAGACGTAGGAAGTGTTTCCGCATAGCAAACAATGGGGCTGCGTTAGGAGCTGAACGCGGCTTTTTTGCAGGTGTTTGGTTTTTTTTCAGCTCAAACAGCCCCATTGTTTCCTATGGGGGAATCGTGCACGAGCACGTTTTTGAGGCTGGCCGCGTCCGTAAGCAACTCTGGTATCGAGAGTTGAAGCTGCGTTAAAAATGCTCTACGCTCCTTTTTTGGAGCCTAACGCAGCCTTTATGTGGACTCTCAATACCAGAGTTATTTTTATGGTGCGGCCAGAAAAAAGCCGGCGTTAGTTTTTCGGGTCGTTACCGACAAAACTCCAAATCTAGCCGTTAGTAACATAGAAATAAAATAGTCATCATGAAAGACTTTGCATTTCAAACATGTGGGGAATACAGAAGAAGTGGGGTGGGAGAGCTGTCAACACTATCCTCCTGTAGTAGATGCCTATGCATAGTTGTGTGTACGGCTATATGGTCTGTTGGTGTCTACAGTATGTGACATCTGTGTCTAGTCAGCTAAGGTTATGACCTCTGCTCACAAAGGCCTGGAGTGGGATCTGACTTTTCAGTCCATTCCTTCAGAGTACTGACTCCCTAGAACCCTAATTACAGGCTAGTGGTAATGTGTGTGGTTAGTAGTGTTCGTCAAATAGGGTATGGTATTCGTCAGATGTGAACTCTGGGATCAGGTCATAGGGGAGAGTGTTGTTGTCTCGCAGAGAAGCTGAGAGATCAATTACGACTGTCTGGAGGTTGGTTGTGAGTCATGAGGTTCAGGTGTGTGTGTGGGGGGGTTAACTGCTATCTAGTACCCATGTTTTTGGATCAAATCTCTAGTGTATAGCAATCAAATCCCTGGTATAAACCATAACAATCATAACTAGTGTAAGAAAATGAATTTAGCGCACTCTGCAAAGCTCAACCGTCTATATACATCTTAAACATTATTACTTCCAAGTAGTATGGCTACATTGGGTACTAAGAGATTATAAATTGACAACAAGTAAAAACAACAGTAAAAGACATTAAACAACAACTAGACGTGACTCTAAATTGCATTGAGTCTCTCCAGTGTCTATCAGAGATACATTCACATCCTATATTATATAAACTGTGTTAATCTCACCCATCTCCATTTGCTCATCTAAGGTTCTTCTAGGAATCATGAGAATATTCCCCACCAAAATGGCATAAGTCTCTTGCTGAGAGGAACGGTGAAGTTGCATACAGGTTCTCTATGCGTTTTCAGCAGGGTGTGGGTCTCTGGGTTCCAGAGAGATCCTTGAGGTTGTAGCAAATCTTTGCGGAAGCAGTCTCCATGCTGGTGCTGAGATGTTTAGACCAGGTTCTGCGGTAGAGCTGGGGAGTCGATCTTCCCGGTCTGGTGGAAGTAATTGCCACTTCTGGAGCAGTTCCCGAGCTTGTTGCGGGGTGGAGGCGATGTATTGCTGGCTGTCTCTTGTTATAAAAAGCCTCACTGGGAATCCCCATCTGTATTTGAGACCCTTCTCCCTCAAGATCCTGGTAAATGGTTGGTAGTGTCTGCGGAATTGAAGGGTATGGGGTGAGAGGTCTGGGTATACCTGCAGCTCAGCGAATTTATCCGGAAGGACCTTGGCTTTGGCTAGGGTTCGAAAGATTTTTTCTCTGAATGTGTAATAGTGGAGCCTGACTACCATGTCCCGTGGGGCTCCTCCATCCGCTGACCTTGGTTTAAGCGCTCTGTGTGCTCTATCAATAAGGGTTTCATTGCCCAATGCTGGTCTTAATATTGCTTTAAACAGGTCTTGTAGATAGTTCTCCAATTCCTGCGGTAGAACAGTCTCCGGGATCCCCTTGATGTGGATGTTATTGCGGCGGGATTGGTCCTCAAGGTCCGCAAGTTTCAGTTCTAAATCCGAAATTTGGCAGGCTAGATTTTTTGAATAGCTGAGGAGATTGGAGTGATCTATTTTCAGGACCTTTTGTTTGCGCTCCAGCGCATCTGTGCATTCTCCAATCATGCCAATATCTTTTTTTAAGTCAGTATGGGATTTGTCAAATTTTATCAACAGGGAATCGTGATGAGAATCCAATTTTGATTTTATAGAGTCCATAAAGTTGTTAGAGAGGCTATCTGTGTCCGGGAGATGAGAAATCCGCTGCGACAGAGCTGTGCCCAGCCGATCATCTGAGAAGCTCCCTGCATCCGAACAGTCATCTTCTGACCCCGTGTGGGTCATTCTAGCTGGGTGCTGAAAATGGTCAGCAACTGTTCTTTTGGGTGTAGCATGGGGCTTTTGTTTCCGCTTATGAGCCTGGGACATTATGTTAGGATTGCAAGCAATACGTTTCACAACAGATCTGCGTACTAGTAGAGAGAATCTGTCTATTTTAAGTATGCTGTTAGTGGTACATGGGCTGATGGGGGTATAGGCTTTCAGATATTATTTACATATTGCAGGTGCTTGGTCTCTCTAGGGGAAGAAAGGCAACCTAATTTTAGGGAGACCTTAATGCTGTTTCTGGCCCAGAATGAGTCTGTGTAGTTGTTATGGCAGCCTCCCTCTTTTAATTTTGATGGAGTTAATATTAGGCTGCAAGTGGTACTATGTTTAATGCCTCCTTTAGGCTGCCTGGGTATGAAGATAATGTAAGTTCTGTTTAGGTGGTGATCTTGGCCTGCCTCTGTAAAGTGGTGTATGTCCAGCAATCTGGTGTTTTGTTATGCTTACCCCTTGCAGTTTGTTGTACTCCGGGTAGTGTTAACTGTAATCCTGGGATTATACGGATTCAAGGCCCACTTTTGGATTCCGGTATAGGCCGCAGCCGCGGTCTTACCTAAGGCATTATCCGCCTTGGAGAACCAGAAGATTTTGCGGCGTTTTTTTCTTCCCTGAAATCACTACCGGATCGTCTAGTCTGGTGTTAGGGATAGTTGCCACTAAAATCTCCTATTTACTGCTGATTTTCACCTTCCCCGGAAAGTTTTTACCCACTTTTTTGCTGTTTTTTGATAGAGCTCTGTCTCTTTGCTTCTACTCTCTTTGACGGTTAGCTCCGCCCGCCTAGTTGTAATTTTAGAGATATGTGCTTGATTTTATTCATATATGTAAATACATATTGATATTTTAATAGAAACATAACTCTAACTTGTCCTTGGGCCAGCAATAAATATTACATATAACAATACTTTTATAAAGTAAAACACTTCCACTGTTTGCAAACTTTCATATCTCAATGGGACCTCAGCCTCAAAAAGCTTATTTTTTTCATAAGATAAGAGTCCATAGGTGTCCATAACATGTGGGATATATTTCCTGCCACAAGGAGGCCCAGTACCTTCGCAAGAGCTTTAATCCCTCCCACCTCCTCTCTGACTCGTGTTTTTTCGCCTCCAAGGAGAAAGGTTGAGAGAAGTGCTCTCCAATCAAGATTTTATTATTTTCTATTCATTTATTGGGAGTTCAGACCTGACTTGAGACCCAGTACCCCTCTTCCATCTTGGCTCAGGGAAGACTTTGAGATAATTTCTCCAAGATTCTGAGTGAATCAGGAGTAAAGGAATACCTCAGTTATTGTGTGTCAGTACCCTCACTGGTAAATATCTCTGCCATAATAGCCCTTTGGTGTTGCAGGGGCCCCATCCCTTTGCCTCCACCTGAGGGATTTGCTGTTATATTCGTAAGTATCCTCTGCAGTATATTTACTTGCACTAGATCGGCTCTCTACTCTATTCTATTCTGTGAGGGAGAAAGGCCTCAGCAAGCTAAGATACAGTGGAGGGGTGCAGCAGTCCCTATCCTACTATCCTCAGTACTCCTTTTTTTGGGTACTAAATAGCTGGGGTTCACAGTCTTTACACATAGCATTTTATCTATGTGTTTAACACCAGAATTTTTAAAATTCAGAATCAAAATCCCTCTTACTTCATTACCCTATAATCCCTTAGCAGCTCTTACTATGTTTTTTGGCTTGGATTAAGATAACCGCTAACTGCCTCATGCAGTTAGTGGTTCAGCTAATTGTGGATGCAGTTAGGGTGGGTGAAAGAGGGGACTCAAAGGGGATTATTTTATTCACCTTTTATCTGTAAGGAGTGTTTTTCATGTTTTTATTTACAGGCTTTAGCCTGCATATCATTCCAGAAATAAACCCCACCCCCCTTTGGCACCCTTTTATTTCTCCCTCATCGGATCAGTGGTTGACTGATATTTGCACAGGGACAGTCTGCAGGCCTTGCAAGCTATCTGAGCCCAGTTTTATCTTTCTTTATCCAGGAGGTGGGTCAGTACCCTCCTAGAAGCTGCTGAGGGGGTGGAAGGGAGGACAAACCATTTTGTGTTTTTTTTTTACTTACTTGGGTTCTGAGGTGTATATATAGGGGGGTAGTTATCAACGTGTCAACTTTCCTGCCTTCGCCGGCCCAATACGCCCGCCTAAGCTCGCCTACCTTCGCCGCCGCCACGGACCTGAAAAATTTCGCCTAAGTTATCAATAAATCTGTCAAAAAGCCGCGCGCCAAGTACGGGGCGATGAGCAGCGGACTGTAAGAGTTACCTCGCTGCTCTTCGGCTTTTTGACAGCTTTATTGCTAGCCTGTCACTAAGCACCCACACTAAACTACACTGTTCTACCCCCTATACCGGCGCCCCCGGAGCCCCCCGCAACTCAATAAAGTTATTAACCCCTAAACTGCCACTCCCTGACCCCGCCGCAACTATAATAAATGTATTAACCCCTAAACCGCCGCTCCCGGACACCGACGCAACCTACATTATACCTAGTAACCCCTATCCTGCCCCTCCTATAACCCCTATCCTGCTGATCCCGCACCTCGCCGCAACGAAATAAATAGTTTAACCCCTAAACCGCTGCTCCCGGACCCTGCCGCAACCTATATTAAATTTATTAACCCCTAATCTGCCCCCCCTACACCGTCGCCACCTATAATAAATTTATTAACCCCTATCCTGCCCCCCACTACACCGCCGCCACTGTAATAAATTTATTAACCCCTAAACCTAAGTCTAACACTAACCCTAACACCCCCTAACTTAAATATTAATTAAATAAATCTAATTAATATTTCTATTATTAACTAAATTAATCCTATTTAAAACTAAATACTTACCTTTAAAATAAACCTTAATATAGCTACAATATAAATAATAATTATATTGTAGCTATCTTAGGATTTATTTTTATTTTACAGGCAACTTTCAATTTATTTTAACTAGGTACAATAGCTATTAAATAGTTATTAACTATTTAATAGCTACCTAGCTAAAATAAAGAGAAATTTACCTGTAAAATAAAAACTAACTAAGTTACAATTACACCTAACACTACACTATCATTAAATAAATTATTCCTATTTAAAACTAAATGCTAACCTGTAAAATAAACCCTAAGATAGCTACAATGTAATTAATAATTACATTGTAGCTATTTTAGGATTTATATTTATTTTACAGGTAACTTTGTATTTATTTTAGCTAGTTAGAATAGTTATTAAATAGTTATTAACTATTTAATAACTACCTAGCTAAAAGAAATACAAAATTACCTGTAAAATAAATTCTAACCTAAGTTACAATTAAACCTAACACTACACTATCATTACATTAATTAAATAAATTAACTACAAATAACTACAATTAAATACAATTACATAAACTAACTAAAGTACAAAAAATAAAAAAAATAAGTTACAAACATTTAAAAAATATTACAACAATTTTAAGCTAATTACACCTAATCTAAGCCCCCTAATAAAATAACAAAGCCCCCCAAAATAAAAAAATTCCCTACCCTATTCTACATTAAAAAATTTCAAAGCTCTTTTACCTTACCAGCCCTTAAAAGGGCCTTTTGTGGGGCATGCCCCAAAGAAAACTGCTCTTTTGCTTGTAAAAGAAAAATACAACCCCCCCAACATTAAAACCCACCACCCACATACCCCTCTAACCCAAACCCCCCTTAAAATAACCTAACACTAATCCCCTGAAGATCATCCTACCTTGAGTCGTCTTCACTCAGCCGAGCCACCGAGGGGCGCTGAAGAAGTCTTCTATCCGATGAAGTGATCCTCCAGGCGGCGCTGAAGAAGTCTTCCATCCGGGCGATGTCATCTTCCAAGCGGCGCTAAAGAAGTCTTCTATCCGGGCGATGTCATCTTCCAAGCGGGGTCTTCAATCTTCTTTCTTCAGGATCCATCTTCATCCAGGTGACGCGGAACATCGTTCTTTCCCGACGGACTACCGACGAATGAAGGCTCCTTTAAGGGACGTCATCCAAGATGGCGTCCCTTCAATTCCGATTGGCTGATAGGATTCTATCAGCCAATCGGAATTAAGGTAGGAAAAATCTGATTGGCTGATTGAATCAGCCAATCAGATTGAAGTTCAATCCGATTGGCTGATCCAATCAGCCAATCAGATTGAGCTCGCATTCTATTGGCCAATCAGATTTTTCCTAACTTAATTCCGATTGGCTGATAGAATCCTATCAGCCAATCAGAATTGAAGGGACGCCATCTTGGATGACATCCCTTAAAGGAGCCTTCATTCGTCGGTAGTCCGTCGGGAAAGAAGGATTTTCCGCGTCGGCGGGATGAAGATGGATCCTGAAGAAACAAGATTGAAGACCCCGCTTGGAAGATGACATCGCCCGGATAGAAGACTTCTTCAGCGCCGCTTGGAAGATGACATCACCCGGATAGAAGACTTCTTCAGCGCCGCCTGGAGGATCACTTCATCGGATGGAAGAATTCTTCAGCGCCCCTTGGAGGATCACTTCTGCCGCTCCGGATCGCCTCTTCAGTTCCATCGGTGGCTCCGCTGAGTGAAGACGACTCAAGGTAGGATGATCTTCAAGGGATTAGTGTTAGGTTATTTTAAGGGGGGTTTGGGTTAGATTAGGGGTATGTGGGTGGTGGGTTTTAATGTTGGGGGGGGTTGTATTTTTCTTTTACAGGCAAAAGAGCAGTTTTCTTTGGGGCATGCCCCACAAAAGGCCCTTTTAAGGGCTGGTAAGGTAAAAGAGCTTTGAACTTTTTTAATGTAGAATAGGGTAGGGAATTTTTTTATTTTGGGGGGCTTTGTTATTTTATTAGGGGGCTTAGATTAGGTGTAATTAGCTTAAAATTGTTGTAATTTTTTTTTATTTTTTGTAACTTAGCTTTTTTATTTTTTGTACTTTAGTTAGTTTATGTAATTGTATTTAATTGTAGTTATTTGTAGTTAATTTATTTAATTAATGTAATGATAGTGTAGTGTTAGTTTTAATTGTAACTTAGGTTAGGATTTATTTTACAGGTAATTTTGTATTTCTTTTAGCTAGGGAGTTATTAAATAGTTAATAACTATTTAATAACTATTCTAACTAGCTAAAATAAATACAAAGTTACCTGTAAAATAAATATAAATCCTAAAATAGCTACAATGTAATTATTAATTATATTGTAGCTATCTTAGGGTTTATTTTACAGGTAAGTATTTAGTTTTAAATAGGAATAATTTATTAAAGTATAGTGTAGTGTTAGGTGTAATTGTAACTTAGGTTAGTTTTTATTTTACAGGTAAATTTCTCTTTATTTTAGCTAGGTAAGCTATTAAATAGTTAATAACTATTTAATAGCTATTGTACCTAGTTAAAATAAATTGAAAGTTACCTGTAAAATAAAAATAAATCCTAAGATAGCTACAATATAATTATTATTTATATTGTAGCTATATTAGGGTTTATTTTAACGGTAAGTATTTAGTTTTAAATAGGATTAATTTAGTTAATAATAGAAATATTATTTAGATTTATTTAATTAATATTTAAGTTAGGGGGGTGTTAGGGTTAGTGTTAGACTTAGGTTAATAATTTTATTACAGTGGAGGCGGTGTAGGGGGGGCAGGATAGGGATTAATAAATGTATTATAGGTGTAGGGGGGGCAGATTAGGGGTTAATAAGTTTAATATAGGTTGCGGTGGGCTCCGGGAGCGGCGGTTTAGGGGTTAACATATTTATTATAGCTTGCGGTGGGCTCCGGGAGCGGCGGTTTAGGGGGTAATAACTTTATTTAGTTGCGGCGGTGCAGGGGGGCAGATTAGGGGTGTTTAGACTTGGGGTACATGTTAGGTGTAGACAGCTCCCATAGAAATCAATGGGATGTTGGGCAGCAGCGAACTTGTACTTTCGCTATGGTCAGACTCCCATTGATTCCTATGGGATCCACCGCCTCCAGGGCGGCGGATTGAAAACCAGGTACGCTGGGCCGGAAAAGTGCGTACCTGCTAGTTTTTTGATAACTAGCAAAAGTAGTCAGATTGTGCTGCACTTGTGTGCGGAACATCTGTAGTGAGGTAAGAATTGATCTGTGTCAGACTGAGTCCGGCGGATCGAAGCTTACGTCACAAAATTCTACTTTTGCCGGTATTTAGGGCTTGATAACTAAGGCGAATCAGCCTCGCCACAAATACGCTGCGGAATTCCAGCGTATTTGAGGTTGACGGCTTGATAACTACCCCCCATAGGCTGTTTGTTGTATTTTGGGGGACATTTATACTGACAACTACCAGGAGAGAGAATTCAGTATTGGAGCAGAGGATCTTAAGACCTTTTTTCCCTGCAGAATCTTGAAGCTCCAAGTACAGGGAAAGGTTACGTTCGCAAACGGCCATTTGTTTGTTCTTTCAACCAATCTGCAACACGCCAGAGTGTGCAACACAGTAGCAAATGCAAGACCAGTACTCAGTGTGAGAAAGTAATACCACCGGAGTCACATGGGTCCAAAGGAGAGCACTGTAAAGGAGGCGGCAAACTGATGGAGGGGAACACAGTGAGTCTGTGCTTGACACATAGTGTGTCTGAAGATTCCTGTAAGCCCACATACCATCCCACGTATACAACTACACGTATGGTTCATTGGTTTAATCCCTTTTAAAAAAACGTAAAGACGCTAAGGTGAAAAGCTGTGAACTAATTACTATCTCATTGTTTTGTTATCACCTCAGCAAGATATAACTCAATTAAGACATATATCCTGAAAAATATAAGGAGTCTATTTGAACTTCTCCTGGTTGTATTTGATATAAGGTGGAATCAATATTGTCTTATATTTTTTAAATGTATCATAGTCGTTTTTTATCGTAGCTGTTTTTATTATATCAAATCCTGTTTCAATTATATGACTAGTCATTTTGTTGCAATTTTTATGTCATGTCTGAGAGTCTAGCAGACACTTTTTAAAGGGAGACGTCCCTAACAAAGCCACATATATTGTTTGTATTCCTGACATTAAATATTATCTGTTTTAATTAGAAATATACTTATTTCCATTGTCCTCCAGGACCCCTTAGCTTTTCTTAGTGTCCCTTTACTTGTATATATATTTTGTATTTTGGGGGAAAACACTTGCTATTTCAAAATGTGGAATGTATCTTTATTTCCATTTACTATTAGTTTTGTTTATCATTTTGGAATCATATCTGTACCACATCTAATATAACTAACCAATTGGAAGATTAGGGGTGTTTAGACTTGGGGTACATGTTAGGTGTAGACAGCTCCCATAGAAATCAATGGGATGTCGGGCAGCAGCGAACTTGTACTTTCGCTATGGTCAGACTCCCATAGATTCCTATGGGATCCGCCGCCTCCAGGGCGGCGGATTGAAAACCAGGTACGCTGGGCCGGAAAAGTGCCGAGCGTACCTGCTAGTTTTTTGATAACTAGCAAAAGTAGTCAGATTGTGCCGCACTTGTGTGCGGAACATCTGTAGTGACGTAAGAATTGATCTGTGTCGGACTGAGTCCGGCGGATCGAAGCTTAAGTCACAAAATTCTACTTTTGCCGGTATTTAGGGCTTGATAACTAAGGCGAATCAGCCTCGCCGCAAATATGCTGCGGAATTCCAGCGTATTTGAGGTTGACAGCTTGATAACTACCCCCCATAGGCTGTTTGTTGTATTTTGGGGGACATTTATACTGACAACTACCAGGAGAGAGAATTCAGTATTGGAGCAGAGGATCTTAAGACCTTTTTTCCCTGCAGAATCTTGAAGCTCCAAGTACAAGGAAAGGTTACGTTCGCAAACGGCCATTTGTTTGTTCTTTCAACCAATCTGCAACACGCCAGAGTGTGCAACACAGTAGCAAATGCAAGACCAGTACTCAGTGTGAGAAAGTAATACCACCGGAGTCACATGGGTCCAAAGGAGAGCACTGTAAAAGAGGCGGCAAACTGATGGAGGGGAACACAGTGAGTCTGTGCTTGACACATAGTGTGTCTGAAGATTCCTGTAAGCCCACATACCATCCCACGTATACAACTACACGTATGGTTCATTGGTTTAATCCTTTTTAAAAAAACGTAAAGACGCTAAGGTGAAAAGCTGTGAACTAATTACTATCTCATTGTTTTGTTATCACCTCAGCAAGATATAACTCAATTAAGACATATATCCTGAAAAATATAAGGAGTCTATTTGAACTTCTCCTGGTTGTATTTGATATAAGGTGGAATCAATATTGTCTTATATTTTTTAAATGTATCATAGTCGTTTTTTATCGTAGCTGTTTTTATTATATCAAATCCTGTTTCAATTATATGACTATTCATTTTGTTGCAATTTTTATGTCATGTCTGAGAGTCTAGCAGACACTTTTTAAAGGGAGACGTCCCTAACAAAGCCACATATATTGTTTGTATTCCTGACATTAAATATTATCTGTTTTAATTAGAGATATACTTATTTCCATTGTCCTCCAGGACCCCTTAGCTTTTCTTAGTGTCCCTTGTATATATATTTTGTATTTTGGGGGAAAACACTTGCTATTTCAAAATGTGGAATGTATCTTTATTTCCATTTACTATTAGTTTTGTTTATCATTTTGGAATCATATCTGTACCACATCTAATATAACTAACCAATTGGAAGAAGCCCCTAGGGAACATACTAAAGTCCAGGAACATACTGCAGTCTGCTATCCCTGTTTATTATGCAAAACTTTCCCTGTGGACCAAATTAACCAGTTGTGTGCTAAGACAGTATTTCACCGTACAGATATTTAGTGCACATGCATAACTGTATTTATGTGGCTCAATGGGATTGCATTGATTTTTCTCTAGACCTTAAAACAAATCTTTAAAAGACTATAAAGGAGCTTTTAGCGGCTATCTTCAAACCAAGTAAGCGTAGGCGGAAATCAAGAGATTTACCTTACACCACTTGTAAAATGCAAGGTCCTATTCCCCAGTCTCATTTACACCTAGCTTACAAAGCTCTGGCCAGCTTAGTCCCTTTCTGTGGAGTCTGAGGGGAAATCTTCTCTTAAAAATATCTGAATCAGGTCTTTAACGCTCCGTCCTAAGTGCCTAAGGCATTTGAAGCACCTACCTTGGTTACAGAATATATAGCCAAAGAATGGAAGAAACCATGCATTCCTTATGCACCTTCTAACAGGTTCAAAAGAATGTATACACATTCAGAAAATAATTTATCAGCCTGGGAAGTAGTCCCTAAGGTTGATTGAGTTGTTTCCACTTTAGCTAGACACACTACTATTCCTATAGAGTATAGGGATTCAATGGATCGCAAATCTGAATACTTTCTTAGGAAATTATTTTCTCATTCAGCTCTTCAGCTTAGACCTGCAGTAGCGATCACCTGTGTGGCCTCTGCAACATCCTTCTGGTGCGATTCTGAGTATATTCACAACTACATTAAAGTTCTTAAATTGGTACTGATTTAATTTGTGATGCGGTTTTTGACATCATTAAAACGGTTTTTGACATCATTAAAATTGATGTCAAGAATATGTCCTTTGCTGTTTTAGTAAGGGGAGCTTTATGGCTTAAATCTTGGTCAGCTGATATGGTCTCTAAGAATAAACTATTCTCAATCCCTTTTGAAGGGAAGATGCTTTTGAATCAGAATTGGATTCTATTATTAAAACTGTCATGGGGAAAAGGGGCTTTTCTACTTCAGGACAAGAAGTCCAAGGGGAAGTACAAACAAATCGTTTTAGTTCCTTTTGCTCCTCTAGAGATCAAATATCCCCCTCCAACCAGAAGTTGGAATCCTCCAAGTCTTTCTGGAAGCCTGGATGTACTTGGTATAAGAACAAACAGACTAAAAAGCCCAATTCAAATCAGAAATCTGCATGAAGGGACGGCCCCCTGTCCATAAGATTGATTCGTTTTCAGAAGCCCTGGTCTCGATCAGTTCAGGATCCCTGAGTTCTCAATATTATATCCCAGGGTCAATGCATAGGCTGTCACACCAGAGCTCCCTGGAAATTATTTAATCTTCTGCGAGTTGCAAAGGAGCTTTTGTTCAATGTGTTCAAGACTTAGAGGGCAGTGATCCAACCTGTTCCAAGCTCTCAACAGGGACAGGGTTTCTATTCCAACCTCTTCATTGTCCCAAAGTAGGAGGGAACCTACCATCCTATTCTGGACCTAAATAACAAATTTGTTTGCATACCTTATTTCAAAATGCAACCAGTCCATAACATTTTGTCTCTGGTTCAGGAATGTCAATTTATGACAACCATAGTTTTAAAGGATGCTTATCTACACATCCCAATTCACAAGGACCATTTCCAGCTTCTAAGATTTGCGTTTCTCAACATTACCAATTTTTGGCCTTGCCCTTCGGGTTGGCCATAGTCCCACACATCTTTACAAAGGTAATAGGGGCTCTCTTAGCAGTGATATTTGGACAATATTTTGGTCAAAGCTCTGTCTCTTTCTCTGGCTACTGCTCATACCCACATAATAGTATCTTTCCTTCTGGAACATGGATGGGAAATCAACGTCATCAAAAGTTCTTTATCACCAGCCACAAAGGTGTTTTTTTCTAGGAGTGATAATAGACTCCAAATATCACAGAGAAGAAGGTGTTTGATGTTTTCATTTCACAGAT